>NC_087171.1:21223266-21233266 GCF_035594125.1 Scylla paramamosain | reverse complement strand
TCGAACACACTTACGAGGACAGCGGGACACGGCCAGCAGGTATTCACTTTAACGAGGCACTCACAGAAACACGACCACAAGGCCAACTACGAGGTAGCGTCAAGTGTCTGTGGTGTGTGTGTGTGTGTGTGGTGTGTGTGTGTGTGTGTAGTGTGTGTGTGTGTGTGTGTGTGTGTGTGTGTGTGTTCTCTTATTCAGTCGTAACAGGGGGAGGAAAAAGAGGAACAGGCGTGTTTTACTTGTCGTTCCATCCCAGAATACTGTGGAGAGAGAGAGAGAGAGAGAGAGAGAGAGAGAGAGAGAGAGAGAGAGAGAGCAGAGAGAGAGAGAGAGGAAGGTAAAAATTCGTGGTAGAGGTAATCACATTTCCCGTACTTTTTTTCTCTCTCTCTCTCTCTCTCTCTCTCTCTCTCTCTCTCTCTCTCTCTCTCTCTCTCTCTCTCTCTCTCTTTCACTGGAAATTTCATTGAAGGAAATGTAATTATGGGTAAACGGCTTCGAGAGGAGGAGGAGGAGGGAGGAGGAGATAGGAAAAGATGAAATATACAGAATAAAAAAGGGATTTATAAACAGAAATGACCAAGAATCCCTTTCTGTCGGTCTATCTGTCTGTTTCCATGTCTGTCTGTCTGTCTGTCTGTCTGTCGGTCTCATAACAATAAAGTCGAGATGGCGAACAGAATCAACATCTCTCAAAAGCAAAATGATCAAGGATACATACGTTAATTAAAATTCCCCACAATAAACCCAAGTTATTTCAAAACACAACATCGAATGGGAATGAACCGTAAACAGGGATCGGTTTTTTCCATGACGTAATAACACTGCGAATTTCACGAGGTAGGGACCAAGAAGAGAAGTATGTAGAAATCACTATGAATGCACTGTGCTCATATACACACAATGTCACGTACACCTACATCTTAAGAAACTGTGTGTGTGTGTGTGTGTGTGTGTGTGTGTGGAAAGCGATTCAGACACGTGGAAACAACACCTCTTAAGTCAATGAGTAAATGCAGGTGGCTTTACACGGGTGAAAGTAAACAATTGGTGGTACTATAGGCTTTAAGCTGCTTCACCACTCACAGCAAAGCCAGTATTGAGAAACGCTTCACTCTCTCACAACTGTTTATTCAAAGGCCACATAGATAATTAAGCCGGGTTCCCAGGACTGTTTCTCCTCTTAACAACGTACAAATCGTGTCAGTTTATCACTAGAACCGCAAGAACACCCTTGAGAGCAAGTGTAGTTTCAGCTTGAGCCTTTTGAATGTAGCGGAGGTGCGGCGCGGAAGTGTTTCAGAATATGGTCCGATGTGTTTTACCGCCAGTGCTCGAGTCTGGTTTCCTCACTAGCAGTATTTTTTCCTCCTGTTTTTCTGCACTTCACCAGCAAGAGTACGGCGCGTGGCTTCCCCCTCTCTCTCTCTTCTTTTTTTTTTTTTTTTTTTTCCTCTCTATTATCTATCTGCTGTTTTCTCTCCCTCAGACGTATTCATATATATTTTTGAAGCGGATTTGTTTTATGTTATTGAATTTGTGTGGCTGCCTCAGTCTTATTCCGCTGTGGCATTGGGCAACAACGTGGAGGAAAATGTTGTTTTTTTTCTTTCATGGGTCCAATTTACTTCCAGGTGTTTCATTTTATTTTAGTATTTTTTTTTTCTTATGTGTGAAATTCGTCCATTCTTTTAGGTTACAATACTAACGATTTTGTGTGGTGCAGGATTACTCTCGTTTGTTTTTATTGATTTGTTAATTATATACTCATTTTCTCTTTTACTTTACAGTACAAAATGATCATTAAAGACTCGCACAACAGTCCAAATATTTGCGTTTCACTGTAGCACATTTACTGACAAGAAGACAAACACAAAACAACCTGTAATTTGACTTTTTCCACCCCACCTTTCTCCTCACTCTCCCCTGACAATGAAAATATTACAATGAACTGCATATATATGAATACTGGTTGCTAAGCGGCTGTGTGTAAGTGTGTATCAAGTTTTTGTGGTGTAGCGGAGTAGGCGGCCAGGACCCCCCGTGGTGTGGACGTGGTGGGTTGGCACAGACGCTTATGGATGGCTGGCTCATTGAGGGTTCACGACGTAGTAAAGTTTGCTTCTAGACAAGGTGGGATCACAAGTATTTCCTCTTATCCACTCCTCTCCTTCGAAGTGACTCTCTTCGCCGTAATATTGCATCTCTTGCCCTCTTCTACCGGTATTTTCATGCATTCTCAATTGCTCATCCCTTTTCTGGTAATTGTCTACAACTCCTGCCAGTGACTTGAACTCTCTGAAGAGGGAAGTTTCAAAACACTCAGAATTACGAATCCACATTTGAACTCCAAAACAACAAAAACAGCATGAAGAACTGCAATCTGTTAAAAGTATTTGTGGAAGTCTGTTCAAATTCCAAGGGTATTTTACAGATTCCAGTCATAACTAAACAGAGATTCTGCGCTAACCATTAATGGGAGAAAGAAAAACAATCCCCCCCACCCAACCTACACACACACACACACACACACACACACACACACACACACACACACACACACACACAATGTCTTTTTCCTTCCTCCTCCCACACTAATACATTTGCGTGACGCCTTTCGGAGCAGCACACATCATTGCCTCTTCTGTAGGCGCCTATTGACTGTTTTCTCGTCTTTCCTTGCCTCCCGTCATCTGAGATTTCCATGCCAGGTCCTCTCGAACGCCTAATGGGAAGAAAGGAGGAGGAGAGGAGGAGGAAGAGGAGTCATTTTCACATCGACCGTCAAAACAACATCAGGGAGAGAGGCAGGAAGGAGGGAGGGAAGACTGGAGGAGGAGGAGGAGGAGGAGGAGGAGGAGGAGGAGGAGATGTGAGATGTCGAAAACACGATGAATTCGAATAATTCAACTGCTAACAAAACACACACACACACACACACTCTATCTCTCTCTCTCTCTCTCTCTCTCTCTCTCTCTCTCTCTCTCTCTCTCTCTCTGGTATCAACAACAAGCCTACAATACCAAGACGCAATGCAATAACACTCAATATTCATCATCCCCGTACAAGAATCAGCACGGAGCCGCCTCACTCGCACCAAAACCTGACAGCTCCAACACATGTAAACGAACACTTGGATTCTAGAGTGAAAATATCTTTGCCACACTGCCCTTGCGTGGAACAACTCACACGTCGAGAGTAAAGAGGGGAGAAACAAAACTGTGCGCAGGAGGGTTTCTCACAGCATTGATTATAAACAGAAAATCAGCACTTGGGTTCTCGGGTGAAAATGATCGTCTTAGGAACATCGCCCCAGCGTGAAACAACTCATACATAAAGAGAGGAAAAACCACACACAAATAACATCCACTACAATAGATAATGCAGAGTTCTTGTTAAATTATTACTAGACACACTGAAACACTCTTGGAAACCACAAATAACATATGAGGACAAAGAGGAAGTAAGATATAGAAAGGCGAACTATCTTGAATTACGAAGGAAATTATTAAGAACCCAGAGAAGCACTAGGTAATTGTATATATATAGGCAAGGAATAAGAAGAGGAAGAACAACGAACTGTCTTGAAATACGAAGGAGATTTTAGGAAACCAGAGAAAAACTTTATCATATATATACGCTCTTGTGTGAACTGAACAGGAGAAACGTTGAATAAATCTATGTAAAACTGTGCTAAAGAGACACCGTGAGGTTATAGATACAGGAATATACAAATTGGCAAGTCTGTTTCATTTCATTGGGTTGGTATGCATGTGTGTGGCTTGAACCTTTCCACTGTTAAGGTCGCTTCATATTAACATACCGGTGTAAAAAAATGATTTGTTCGGACACACAGAAAAAGAGACAATAGGAGGGTAGTCTTTGGATTTTATAAAACTACACAACTATTTTAGAGACTAGTGCAAGAAAAGTGTATGGAAAGTTGAATTAGACTATAAGGAAAAGTTGGCTAGCATTTAAAAGGTTAACTGAATACATATAAGAGTTAACCACAGTGATCGCAGTGCAGCAGACTGGTGCGTGAGAGGCTGAGTGTTGCAGCTTCACTATCAGCGTGAACTTTAAACTTGTTACAAATTGCTAACATAAATCTTCTGCTAAATATTCAAATTAAAATTCCATTCTTTGAGAGAGAGAGAGAGAGAGAGAGAGAGAGAGAGAGAGAGAGAGAGAGAGAGAGAGAGAGAGAGAGAGAGAGAGAGAGAGAGAGAGACAGACAGACAGACAGACAGACAGACAGACAGACAGACAGACAGACAGACAGACAGACAGACACACACACACACACACACACACACACACACACACACACACACACACACACACACACACACACACACACACAGAGGAAAAATAAAACTCGATAATAACTGTCAAAATAAATAAACAAAGGTAAGAATTAATCAGTGCATCATTAAATAAAACACACAAAAAACAAAAACAAAAAAAACATGACAAGTGCAGATAATGAAAGACTCAAATAAACAAAACAACTGATAATTATAGAATCCAACTGAAGATAAATCAACAAATGAATGACTTGAAAAATATACGAATAAATTGAAGACAAAATAGGAAAACTAAGATAAAACAGACAAAGAAAGAAATCAACAAAAACAAACAACACAACAAACAAAGGAACAAATAAACAAATAAACAAAGAGGCCGCAACACAAAGACAAACACACTCTGACAATGCCTCTCGCTGCGGGCCGCGGGATGACGCAGCCCACCCGCCCCCTCGCCGTCTGTGTCCACGTCTACCTGATACAAAGCTCCCAGTCTCCTCGCCAGCTCGCTCGCAACCACCCATCGAAGTGCAGGTGAACGGACATGTAGGTGAGCATATGGTTCAGCAGGCAGGCAGGCAGGCAGAAGCAGTGAGAGGTCAGAGGTCACCTGCTCTCTCACCTCTGACCTCTGACCTCCTCGTGCCAATTTTAATCGCTCCCAGGAACAAATTCGACGCGGGACAATATTGCAATCTTTGTCAAATTACTCCTACCATCCAAATTGCTCCCGGGAACAATATAATTGGGAATCTGTGTCTGTATGAACTGTATTGCCATTATTATTGCTCTGCTGTCTGTGTAACATGTCAGGATAGAGGTACGTTGACAGATTCCAAGGATTCCCGTACATTCCACCCCGTAGGCAGTTTAAATTCTCGCTTTCCCATTTCCCTCTCGCTAATGTAAATCCACTGGTAACATACACAGTTAACTAACTAACAACCACTTCACTAATTAGGCAGTAGTCTGGTCGTTATAATATATGTTACGTTATTTTTTATGCACCATCGGTGAGTTTGCAAAGTTCACGGTCATTTTGCACATAATTCACTCTGGTACGTTTGCAGAGTTACCTTGAACAGCTTTGTGCTCTCAAGACAAGTGCTGTGTGGTTTACTGCTGTAGATATGACAAACTAAATACTTCCACAACCAAGCCTCTCTTCTCTGCAACAGACCGTAGGCGAGGCAAAGAGAATAATGAGCTGCTTTCCTTTTCATCATCCGGCCTTCACACGACACACACACACACACACACACACACACACACACACACACACACGTCGCCTCCAGCCTCCTAACGCTTGTGTAATCCCTTAATTAAGAAATGTGACCGAAAACTCTGCAGTGATTACGGACGGAGAGTTCAACGTATAAAATTTCACTAGCTTCCAGGAGCTACAGAATCTGGGGAGACAGTGCCATCCTTTCCCACGGTAATAACGATGGATGAGGAAGGGACTGGTGCAGAGGAACGTGCTGGCGTGGAAGGCAATGCTGTTACAAATGGAGGGGAAATGAACAGAATACAGAAACGAAAGAAAATAAGAGAAGCTGCAAGAATCCATCATGCTGTGATATATCAATCGTTTTTTCTAACCTGTCCTCTGTCGAAAGGGTACAAGCTGAGACATCTACCCTTAAAATAGCCTTTGCAATTGAAAAAAAAAAAAAAAAAAACGTTTATATTTGTCAATAGAAGGCAAACTCGTGTTATTTCAAGCACGTGGAAGCGAAGATTTGACACAGCACACTTGGGAAACATCAGGGAAAGAGTTGGGATTCGCTCAAAGCATTAAAATCATTTTCTTTCATAACGCGTGGAAGGAAAACGTGGAGTGACAATAAATCTACCAACAGAAAGTAAATTCGTATCATTTCAAGCACAAGGAAGCGAAGATTTAACACGGCACACTCGAGAAACATCAGGGAAAGCGTTGGAATTCGTTAAAGCGTTAAAATCACATTCTCTTGTTACATGTGGAAGGAAAACGTGGTGTGACGAATTGCGGCCGACACGAGAGCTCTTCAGGAACTTTGCGGGACAGCTGCGGTGGAGAGGACACGACACGCGCGGTTGGTGACAGTGTTTGTGGCAGCCGCGGCGTGATAGGAGTAGAGGAGAAGTTGAGGAAGGGACTAGGTGTGTAGGAAGCGGTGAGGAGAGCGAGGTACGGAAAGATTGTGTGTTTGTACACCGCATTTTGAAACGCTTTGCTCTCTCTCTCTCTCTCTCTCTCTCTCTCTCTCTCTCTCTCTCTCTCTCTCTCTGCCACTAAAGATGATTAGCTAGCCCGTTTCCTCCCTCTATCTTGTATCACCTTCGCGCAAACACGTCAAAAATCTTGGTAAAACAGCATCGATAAGGAGGCACTTGAGGAACACACTGGGGTAACATTACTTGCAGACCTCTCCACCACCACCACCACTACTTGCCCTCTTCACCTTGCACAGGATATTGACAAATCGGAAACCGTTCACCTCCCCCATCGAGCAACTTCACTTCGCCGTCATCACTGAGCAACAAATTTTAAGGCAGAAAGAATGTCTGTGCTTCGACTAAACATATCTTCGTTGAAAAAAAAAAAAAAAAAATAGAGAAAGAAATGAATCCTTTAACCATGAGCGGCATAATATTTTCATTGCTAGTCGGTTTTTCCAATAATCACTTAAGAAACTTTTAGGCTTCATAATTTAGATCACAGTTTTGAAGGGCAACACTCACGTCAGAAGAGACACTTGAATATTGACAAGAGTTTAGTGCGTGTCGTCAAACTTTTGCTGAGAAATAAGAGAGCCTTGTGTTACTCAATTAGAACAAGCGTTATTAGCAGGGGAGGTGTTAATTAAGTACACAACGCAGCGCAACACGAGTGAGAAATAGAACCGCCTTGTGTTACTGAGAGGAATAGAGGAATTGTCATTAACAGAGGCAGGTTTAACGACACAACACAAAGCAACGCTACACAATACATTCCTTCATTGCCACAAGGTAAACTATTTCAAAACAATTTGTTGAGCAACAACACACAAATTGAATATCCTGGTCATTTAAAGTCTTTTCATGCTTACTGACTCTCAAATAAACTGCCTTAAATAGGATCTCTCTCTCTCTCTCTCTCTCTCTCTCTCTCTCTCTCTCTCTCTCTCTCTCTCTCTCTCTCTCTCTCTGCGTTTGTCTTGTCCCCTCCTGTCTCCTGTCACGAGCAGTATAGCTTATTGTGCGTGTATGTGTGTGTGTGTGTGTGTGTGTGTGTGTGTGTGTGTGTGTGTGTGTGTGTGTGTGTGTGTGTGTGTGTGTGTGTGTGTGTGTGTGTGTCTGTGGGTGGGTGTGTGTATGTGACAAGCTGAAGTGAGAGAGAGAGAGAGAGAGAGAGAGAGAGAGAGAGAGAGAGAGAGAGAGAGAGAGAGAGAGAGAGAGAGAGAGAGAGAGAGAGAGAGAAAGTTTTTTTTTTTATCAAGAAGTCCATTCTCTGTTTTCGCTATTTGTTTTCCCTTCCACAAACGTTTCCCTGGACTGCGCTCAGTTTAATATTACAAGACTAAAATATTTTGACAAGAATTTGCTGGGCAGACATCATTTTCTTTGCAAATATAACGAAACTAGAAAATAACCTAGGAAAATCCATCCCTCTCTCTCTCTCTCTCTCTCTCTCTCTCTCTCTCTCTCTGTAGGAATTTCAAACATTCATCATCGTTCTGACAACATCTCATTTCCGTTTCACTGCTGCCACCCTCCCTTCTCTTATTACTTATTGCGTGGCGTCACCTGCTCCTCTTGTGACGGTTTGCAAGACTGTGTTATCGTAGCTAGTGTTGTTATTGTTGTTGTTGTTGTTGTATTACTATCGCTACTACTACTACTACTACTACTACTATTCAGCATACGAAGTTTTTTTTTCTTTTTTCTCTTTTTGTTTACCTAATAATGACGCTCTCTACCCAATAAAGAAATTGATAGCGTGTAAATTCAGTGTTTCAAGTCTCAATGTATTACTAGTATCCTCTCTCTCTCTCTCTCTCTCTCTCTCTCTCTCTCTCTCTCTCTCTCTCTCTCTCTCTCTCTCTCTCTCTCTCGCTAAGTATCACGCCTCTGAAGGAAGAAAGAGAAAACGTGGCTTCCTAACTTCTTAAAACTCCGGAAAATGGAAGCCTTAAACTTTCCTCATAATGACTTGAAGAGGACGCAGGTGGCAGTAGATGCAGCAGCAGCAGTAGTAGTAGTAGTAGTAGTAGTAGTAGTAGTAGTAGTAGTAGAAATAGTAGTAGTATTAGCCACATCTCTCATTCGTACTCACCTTTCTATTCTCTCCCTCACACAAGACAAGTACTACTGATAGAGACAATGATTGACAACCTCCCTTCCTATGTTACGTCTCCTCGTCCCAGCTTCACCTTCTCTTATGTCAACCTTCGTTACTCTTACAGACTCCCTCCCTCCCTTCTTCCTCCCGTGTCACCTTACCGCTTATAAAACGCAATGCTCTCTACATCCCAGCCTCTGACACATCAAGAGTACTCGTCTCTCGTATAGACAGCCTCGCCACTTCACTTCAAGGTGTTCTTCCCAATAAACACAGGTAAATAGTCCTGAGTGAACCTTGTTGCCTTATTTCATCGTAACGGGTACAGTTTAATACAGGAGCCGAGGTGAGGATGGAAAAAGAGGAGGAAATAAAGGTTGTGGTTAATGTATCATAGCAGGTTCTGGGAACTGTAACTATTACTGATGGAGGGAACTTTACACTAAGGGACCTGAGATAAGATAGAAATAACCGCTCTTTGTGGTAAAAATGACACTAGAGTTGAAATAGAAATAAGAACAAAATGGAGATACAATATTATAACCACTCTTTGTGGTAAAAATGACACTATGACGGAGGTAACTACACTACGGGACAGAAATAAAGAAAAAAAAAAAGAAAAATGGAAGTTACAATATTAAAGTCGTTCTTTTGAGTTACAATTACACTAGCACTGCAATACTGCCTTAACCATGAACCATCTTGAATTAAAACCAAGGAACTGAGATGACAGCTGTAACAAAAAGAATAGTTACAATATCCAGAATCTTGTCGGTAAACATGGAACAGCGCTGCATGGTGTCCTTCCCTAACGTAGTGTACCCAACTTAACTTAAACCGAGGGACTGAGATGATGTAAATGGGAAAAAATAAAGAGTTACAATGCATTAGCTATTTTTACTCTCCTACTTACATTGCACACTGCCTTCCCTCCCTTCCTCCCTCCCTGCACCGTAAGTAATATGCGGAATTTTACTTATACCGTGCGACAGAGATGATGTAAATGGGAAAAATGAAGAGTTACAATGCTGTAACCACCTCTCGTATGCCTTTCTCTTTAAACATTTCATAAATAATGTTGTTCTTGCAGTTTACGTATACCCAAGCGTTCTCCTCCTCCTCCTTCTCCTCTTTCTCCAGCTCCTCCTCCTCCTCCTTCCACTCCCAAAGGGACATATTAAGCAGTTTACAGCCTCGCATAGCTGGTGATTCCGTCCAGTGTGTGCTTGGTTTACGGCTCTGCCTTGCGTGTGCTGCCCAGGCGAGGCGGGTACTGAAGGACAGGCTGACAAAAAAAACGGCACACACACACACACACACACACACACACACACTAGAGCTCCCAATACTGCGGTTAAAGAATTCACATACACACATACACACA
>NC_087171.1:21193266-21213266 GCF_035594125.1 Scylla paramamosain | reverse complement strand
AGAGAGAGAGAGAGAGAGAGAGAGAGAGAGAGAGAGAGAGAGAATTCACAAGTAAAAGGTCTCTTCTTCCACTGAAATCTGACTCATGATACAAAAATAAAACTATAAAAAAGAAATCATTATGAGAAATTGAACAGAAAATGGCAAAAATGTGTGTGTGTGTGTGTGTGTGTGTGTGTGTGTGTGTGTGCGCTCTGACATTGGTAGGTACACAGAAAAGTCTCGCGTTTTTTATTTAGTACTTTTTTTGTAAGAACTAGACAGATATTTAAGTATTTGAGAAGCGGTGGTGGTGGTGGTGGTGGTGGTAACAGTGGTGGTTGTGGCAGTGATAGTGGTAGTGAGAGTAGTATGGATGGAGATGTAGTGGTCTTGGTGGCGGAGGTGGTGACAGTGATATTGATGTGGTGGTGGTGGTGGTGGTGATGGTGGTGGTGGTGTACGAGTATATCCCATAAATATTTGGGCTGCCACACACACCAATATTTAGCGGCGCCACAATTCACTCCGCACTCGCTAAATATTTATCACACACACACACACACACACACACACACACACACACACACACACACACACACACACACACACACACACAACAATGACACTTGGCCTGTATTCTGAAACGCTCTCTCTCTCTCTCTCTCTCTCTCTCTCTCTCTCTCTCTCTCTCTCTCTCTCTCTCTCTCTCTCTCTCTCTCACCATGACTATTTTCACAGGCCACAAAGATGATTAACCGGAAAAACCAGAGAGAGAGAGAGAGAGAGAGAGAGAGAGAGAGAGAGAGAGAGAGAGAGAGAGAGAGAGAGAGAGAGAGAGTATGTGTGTGTGTGTGTGTGTGTGTGTGTGTGTGTGTGTGTGTAAGGTGACTGGGGATCAAGTGAGCGTGTGGTAGTGTAGTTTAGATCACCATTCTTGATAGGAGTATGTTTGTTTATCCTTACGAGTACCTCCTCTTCCTCTTCCTCTTCCTCCTCCTCCTCCTCCTCCTCCTCCTAACACCTGTCTCTGGAAGGTAAACAGAATAAGCTCTTTTCTCTTCTTTTTTTCTTTGTTTTTCCTTTATTTCTGTTTTTCCAGCCAGTCCTAACCTCATGTCCCTCTACTGGCATTGAGTGTCAAAATGCATCTTATTCTCTCTTTTTCCTTCTCCTCCTCCTCCTCCTCTTCTTTTTCTATCTTTTCTCCTGAAGCTACGAAAGAAAATGAAGTTAAGTGAAGAGCGAGAGAAAAAAAAGATGACCTTTCAGCCTACGAGGAGGAGGAGGAGGAGGAGGAGGAGGAGGAGGAGGAGGAGGAGGAGGAGGACTTCTAAGATTCATTACACCTGGCGGAAGGAAACAGGTGACTTATGAGGGAAGAAAAAATCACGAACTATCTAATCTGTTTTCCTTTCCCCGGCAGGTGATACGAGGAGGAGGAGGAGGAGGAGGAGGAGGAGGAGGAGGAGGAGGAGGAGGAGGAGGAGGAGGAGGTAAGGGAGTAAAAATACGAGATAATATAAGAAAGAAGAATCAAGATCAACATTTTCGTGCAAGAGAGAGAGAGAGAGAGAGAGAGAGAGAGAGAGAGAGAGAGAGAGAGAGAGAGAGAGAGAGAGAGAGAGAGAGAGAGAGAGAGAGAGAGAGAGAAGAAATCAATGAAAAGTAAATATCGGAAGTAAGGAAAAAAGGAAGGAAGACGAAGGAACAAAGGATAATGATAATGATGACTGATGATGATGATGATAACATGACGAAGGGATGAAGGAGAGAGAGAGAGAGAGAAAGAGAGGGGAAGCAGGAAGCGGTATTTTCAAGTGACCTATATAGAGAAAGCCATGCATTTTCAGCTATCCTCCTTCCCCTGACGTAGATAGGACTGATAAGACCTGTATTCTAAAACGCTTCTCTCTCTCTCTCTCTCTCTCTCTCTCTCTCTCTCTCTCTCTCTCTCTCTCTCTCTCTCTCTCTCTCTCTCTCACACCACGACTATTTTCGAAGGCCACAGAGACGACTAGCTGGGTTCTCAAGACTATCTGTCCTGTTCGTAATGTAGAAATCTTGTTAATCCGTCACTACAACCATAAAAACATCCTTAAAAACCCTTGTCACTATTATAAACCCGTATTCTGAAACGCCTTGGAGATGTGTGTTTGATATAAGGGGAGACATGCCAGCTTCTTGTAATATCCTGTATGCTCTCTTCGTCACAATGTAGGAGGGACACTGACCTAGGCCAACGGAAAGGAAGAAAACGGGACCCACTGATTTGTTGACCCCTAAATAGAAAGACAAATGTAAAGCAAAACAGAAATTGACAAACACTATGGCAGAAAAAGGAAAACAAAGTCAACAGGAACACTGACCAGTACTCGAAACACTTGCACTACACAGAAACACAAGGAACACAATAGCATTCTCATCCCTTCACTTCCCTTCCTCTCCCTCGGGCTGCCTTGACGCAACACAACGCAACGGAAACCACTACATAAAATCCTTTCTAACTCGGATGAAAACAAATAAAAAATATCCCTGACTTAAACGCGGACAGTATACGTGTGTGTGTGTGTGTGTGTGTGTGTGTGTGTGTGTGTGTGTGTGTGTGTGTGTGTGTGTGTGTGTGTGTGTGTGCACGTGATTTCATTCATTTTCTAAGAAGCTGGGATATTCTTATTCTACATCTTGAAGTGCCACTCATACCCAGCGCTAATCTTCCTGGTTTTCTTCACGTATAAGAGAGTAAGTGGCTGGTGAGGATGGCAGATGAATGGAGAATCTTAAATATATATATGTGTCTTTTCTTACTGATGAAGCTTATAGATAGAGATAGTGAGGGAGGAAGAGAAGACGACGAAGGAGGAGGAGGAGGAGGAGGAGGAGGAGGAGGAGGAGGAGGAGGAGGAGGAGGAGGAGGATTTGGAGAAAGAGAAAGGTGTTTTGAAAAGTATCACACAGGAAACGATTCTCATATACCTCGTTCAAGTTTAAAGTGAATGAAAAAGCTGAGGAAATTAAACGAGAAAAAAAAGAAGCAGGGATCTGAAATAAAGTAGTTTAGAAAAGGAAAAAGAAAATGACATAAAAAAAAAAAAGGAAGTATGATTTTAGCTTATCGTGACGCAGGTCGTGTAAAGAGAGAGAGAGAGAGAGAGAGAGAGAGAGAGAGAGAGAGAGAGAGAGAGAGAGAGAGAGAGAGAGAGAGAGAGAGAGAGAGAGAGAGAGAGAGAGAGAGAGAGAGAGAGAGAGAGAGAGAGAGAGAGAGAGAGAGAGAGAGAGAGAGAGAGAGAGAGAGAGAGAGAGGGGGCGCAACTCAAAATAGCTGCAACAGGTAAGAAACTAACACAGGTAACAGGACGCTTGTGGATTCCATGACCCCCTCTCTCTCTCTCTCTCTCTCTCTCTCTCTCTCTCTCTCTCTCTCTCTCTCACACACAACACCCACCACAGATAAATACTCTTTCATTCCTCTTTCATGCATCGCTCACACCACGAGACTCGCCCCTCTCCCATGCACTCTCCCACATAAATAACAAACTTGAATAATCAACAGCACCTTGAATTAATCTAACTAAACTTGCTGTCTCTTCCTCTCCTTTCCTCCTCTCCCACGTTGAAAATTCACCGAAACTCAAAGCTACGTATTCCTCCCACTCTCCCTCCCATATGAAATTGAAGACCCGCCTGAGCTACCCCTTTTTTGTCACCCATGCTCCCTCCCACACTGATCCCACGCCAGTAACACTCCACGGTATTTAGAAGCGCTCTGCTCCCTCACCACTACTCACGACAAGGCCAGAAGTGATTAGCAGGGTTCTCAAAAGTGTCTTTCCAGTTAATTATGTAAAAAAAAAAAAAAAACCTTGCCACTTATTATAATCCCATGTTCTGAAACGCCCTGCTCGCTCACCACAACCACGATTATTTTCAAAGGCCACAGAGATGGTAAGCCGGGTTCTCAAAAGTGTTTCTCCTGTTAATAATGTAGAAACTTTGTTAATCTGTTACTGTACCCATAAAAAACACCCTTTCAAGCCCGTGTCACTTCAAGTAGAGCCTTTCTAAATGTGGTGGCGGTGCAGCGCAGAGGTGTTTCAGAATATGGCCCTTTCTCCGTGTGTGTGTGTCTGTGTGTCCCTCCCACACGCACGCACCTTCAAGTAACACTCCCACCAAACCTGAGCACACGCCAACATTACGTGGGAACGCAAAACAAACTCACATACGATCCCTGTCCTCCTCTTCCTCCTCCCCCGCACGCAACGAGAGGAGGGGAGAGGTGGTGACCGCATCGCTGAGGTCATAGACACGCACACTCACTACGCACCCTGAGCACGCGGCGACAACCTTCCCCCTTGGACGCGGCGAGACAACTGAGGGCAGGTCGGCAAGAGTGCACGTGTTTATCGATAAAAGGCAGGCAGGCAGCGGCTCAGTGTTCGCCTCGCCTTCCCTCCCTGCCTCGCTTTGCTTCCACAGGGGGTGCCTCGCGCAGGATGGCTCTCTCTCTCTCTCTCTCTCTCTCTCTCTCTCTCTCTCTCTCTCTCTCTCTGCAGGTGCATGTGTTACTTTGCTCCCCACCCGAGTCCATTTTTTTTTTTCCTTTGTGGGCGGGAAAAAAGACCATTAGCATGATGACGAACACACACACACACACACACACACACACGGAAGTCTCTCGCCTCTTCGTTCATGATTAATTAATTAGATTTTTTTTCCGCCTTTATCAGGTAACACGTTCCCTTCTCCCCCTCCCTTCCCCCTTTCCCTCTTCCTCCTCTCCTCTTCTTCCTCTCTTCCCTTCCTCCCCTTCCCTCCTCTTCTTCCTCTCTTCCCTCCTCTCCTCCTCCTCCTCCTCTTTATTTTCCTCTACTTCCTCTTCTTCCTCCATTCTTCCATACTCTCTTCTCTCTTCCCCTCTTCCCTTCCTTTCCTTATTGTGTCCTCTCTTCCTCCTTCCTTCCTTCCTTCCTTCTCTCCTCTTTTTCCTCCCCTCTCACCTATCGTCACTCTCTTTCCTCCTGCTCTTCTTCTTCCTCCTCCTCCTCCTCCTCCTCCTCCTCCTCCTCTCCTTTACCGTTTATCCTTTTCGTTCTCTAATCCTGTTTCTCTTCCCTTCCTTCTCACCTCTCACGTCCTTCCCTTTTCTCTTCCCTCTTCCCTTCCATTTCTGCCTCGTCCCTTCATCCACAAAGCTCCGGATTCATGCATTTTTAAGCCGGATGAACAAGATGAATATAACACAATATCCTTGGGGAAAAAATAATGCTCAGGTGAAAATGATTGGAGATTTAAGTAAAATGATTAAATATTTAAAGAAAGGGAGGGAAGTGGAGAGAGAGAGAGAGAGAGAGAGAGAGAGAGAGAGAGAGAGAGAGAGAGAGAGAGAGAGAGAGAGAGAGAGAGAGAGCGGTTTTCGCCCCAAAATACACCAACAAGAATTTCACGCCTTGATTCAGCTCCCTGCTCTCCCTCTCTCTCTCTCTCTCTCTCTCTCTCTCTCTCTCTCTCTCTCTCTCTCTCTCTCTCTCTCTCTTCACTGTTTCTCCTCCCTTTCTCCCTCCTCGTCTTCATGCCTCCTTCCTTCCTCCTCCTCATTCCCTCTCTCCCTCTCTTCCTTCATCCCTTCCTTCTTTTCTTCCTTCCCACGCCACCAGATGCACAAGTCTCTCCCTCCTCCTCCTCCTCTTCCTCCTCCTCCTCTTCTTCGCCTGATTCGCAGATTTCCTTCTTTCCTCTTTCTTTTCTTTATCGTCGTCTTCCTCCTCTTCCTCTTCCTGTTGTTCTTGTTCCTCTTCCTCCTCCAGTAAATGAGGCAAACAAAGCTTCTTCTTCTTCCTCCTCCTCCTCCTCCTCCTCCTCCTCTGCCACGAGATTTTTCAGTCAGCTTGACAAAATTTACATCGGTGCATGAAAAGTAAACAAACAAACAAACAAACAAACAAACGAAAGGAAATGGAAAGCAAACGTTTAGATAGAAAAGAAGAATAAAAAGTGACAAACAAATAACCACACGAACACACACACACACACACACACACACACACACACACACACACACACACACACACACACACACACACACACACACCATGGCTATTGTTTATACGTAATTCTAGGAAAAAAATATATTACGTTGCTCATATATTTACATAATACGATCCCCCCTCTGTATTCTGTTTTGTTCCTTGCACACGACGCCACTGCATAGAAACAGGAGGAAGGGCGAAGGGGAGAGGAGGAAAGAAGGAAAGAAGAAGAAAAAAAGAGTTAAAATGTTTATATTCAATCCACCTTCAGTATACACCAACATTGCATTCATAAACATCCCTTCCCATGATTTATCTTTTGAATTTCTTCGTCCTCTCACGCTACCACACAGACTGTTTTCATATGTAGGAGTCTTTATCATCACTAGTAAAAATACACTCACGACTAGTCTCTATTCTAATTAGAGAATATAACGTTTTGGAATATGACTCTCTCTCTCTTTGTTCTCTTTTTCTCTATTTTCAAAGGACACAGGATTGACTGGCGGGGTTCCTTTGAGTGTTTTCCCTGTTAAAACGTAGGAATCTTACCAATCTGTCACTGGAACCGCAAAAAAACACCCTCTAAGACACGTGTAACCTCAACTAAAGCCTTTGGGAAGTAGTGGAGGTGGCGGCGCAGAAGCGTTTCAGAATAAGGGCCGTAAGCGGAGGCTCCTGACGGGACAACATAGACGAGGCTCCTTTTTTCCTAATCTCCTTTCATCCCTCCACTGACTCGAGCCCTGAGCCAATTACACGCCTAACTATAGCCAAGTTATGATTTATTTCCCGTTATCCCTATGCTTCAACACGTGACTGGTCTGTGTGTGTGTGTGTGTGTGTGTGTGTGTGTGTGTGTGGAGGGGAAGGGAGGAACCATAATTTTGAAAGGCTTCTGCGTCGCACCTCCATTGCATTCAAAAAGGCTATGTTAGTTGAAGCTACACGAGTTTTCTATAGTTCCAGTGACAGAGAGATTAAAATTTCTACATAATCAACAGGAAAAACACTCTTGAGAACCCGGCCAGTCGTCTCTGTGGCCTTTGAAAACAGTGGTGGTGAGAGAGCGAAGCGTTTCTGAACACGGGCCATGGGAAGAAGGGAGAGACGGTGATTGAGAAGCAAAGGAAGTCTGTTGCTTTCCCCCCAAACTTCGTACATCACGCCACGCATTAATAGAGGCGAGCATGCATGTTGGGTGTGACGAGGCAGGCACGCACAAGCACCCCTCAACACTCAGCCCTCCCTTACTCCCTCACCGCCTTAGACACTCCATCCCTCCCTCCCTCCCTTAGCCAGTTTACGTTGATGAGTTTACACAGGTCGGTTTCTAAGAGTGTTTTTGAGGTTGTAGTGAAAGATTAATTAGATTTCTACGTTATTAACAGGAGAAATACTCTTGAGAACCCGGCTATCCATCTCTGTGGCCTTTGAAAATAGTCATGGTGAGAGAGAGAGAGAGAGAGAGAGAGAGAGAGAGAGAGAGAGAGAGAGAGAGAGAGAGAGAGAGAGAGAGAGAGAGAGAGAGAGAGAGAGAGAGCAAAATGTTTCAGAATACAGGCAAATCTCATATCAGGATCATTTTCAAAGCCCAGGAACGTGATAATTCAGTGTCTATCGAACTGAAGAAGCAGAATAATCATTAAACTAGAGACAGGAACATGAAAACACCCTTCAAAACTGCAATACCTTCCAGTACAGCCTGTTGGAAGTATTGGCTGGGAGGCGCCATCACGTTTAAGAACACATGGGGCTGACCTTACTGAAGCAACCCACGAAACAAGCTCTTCTCTCTATATTGGCAGATTTGTTTGGCAGAAGTGACCGTTCGCCTTTAGTTTTGAATCCGAGTTGCATATGTGGGCGGTAGTGGCGACATCATCCCCTTCAGAGGCGAGTCAGTCACGTGTTTATTACGCAGTTTCGGGTTCCTTTCTCCTGCCTTCCCTTGGCTGACGTGCACCTTCCCCTGTTTAAGGTATTCTAAAACGCTTTGCTCTCTCACCACGACTGTTCAAATATAGATGTGGAACCCTTGTAAAAATATTAGTATAAGCGTGAAAAAAAAAAAACAAACTCCAGTGAAAAAATTAATTCCACAGGTGCGTGTTTATAAGAATAGACAGCATTTAGCGCCCAATACGCCTGGGAATATTGTCTTTTGTATGATTTCGGTTACTCCGGTGCGTTTCTTGTTCTGTTACGTAGTGGTGGCAACAAACATGCGTCTTAGTAAACCTTCCAATGTTAGACAGATTTCTCCTCCACAATTAATTCGGGGTTCTTTACATGTTTCTGTTCACGTTGCAGCATCTCTTGTATCAATTCCGCTGCGTAGGAAAGAAAGACAAAGAAATCGACTTCATTTTTCTTCTTTACATTTATTTATTTTTTCCTCTTTCATCACTTACAATGCTCGGAAAAAGTGAAGAGAGGGTCATCACAGAAGGAAGGAGTTTAAGTATCAAGAACACTACATCACATCACACTACACCACACCACACAAGACCATTTCTCACTGTGTTTAGTGTATTGCTAATAACAAACAAATTCAACTTGCCACTCCACACCACACCATATGAAAACCACACCTCATGCAGATTAAGGCACGTGACACACCACACCACACCACACCACACCACACCAAGTCGTCGCGTTAAGAGATAAACACCACCACCACCACACACACACATACAAACACACATGAAAAAAAAAAAAAATGCGGTAACCAACCAATTAACTAACAAACCACTGGGGGATACAGTTTTCGCGTTCCTTTCCTTCTTTTCACTCGTAATGACACTGCAGGTTAATTACATACGCGCTAATTATATTAATTCGTGCAGACTGTGAACTCGACTCTACGTTGCTGGAGAGAGAGAGAGAGAGAGAGAGAGAGAGAGAGAGAGAGAGAGAGAGAGAGAGAGAGAGAGAGAGAGAGAGAGAGAGAGAGAGAGAGAGAGAGAGAGAGAGAAAGCAAAGTGCGTGAGCAACTGTGAAAACAAATGCAAAGCAGCAAACGAGATAGGAAAAAACACAGGACAGAAGAGAAAGGAAGAGGAGGAAGTGAGAGGGAAAGAAAAGAGGGAAAGGAGAAAGGGGAGGAAAGCAAGGAGGAAGTATAGGAGAGGTGGAAAAAATTAGAAATCGTACCTCTGGGAACAACGTACACAGCCAGAATGTCATCACCTGTGGAGAGGCAAGGAACAAAAGACATATGTAGGTTGATGTGTGTGTATGACGTTCCTCTATACAGGACCGTATACTGAAACACTTCTGAATCCACCTCCACTACTTTCCAAAGGCTCTAGCTGAAGTTACACGGGCTTTTAAGGGTATTCTAATGTTATTTTTATGTTCCTAGTGATAGAGTAACATTTCTACATTATTAACAGGAGAAACAGCCCTGAGAACCCGGCTAGTCATCTCTGTGGCCTTTGAAAATAGTGGTGGTGAGAAAGCGAAGCGTTTCTGAATACGGTCCTATCTACTGCTACTATTCTCAATATTTCTATTGATATGGGCACCACTTACGTTACTATCATTATCATTGCTATTGCTATTATGGTCATGGTTGCTGTGCTGGTTCATGCGTGCCGTGAGAAATTAATTACTGACTAGGTGTGGAATGCAACGGAGGATAAGAAAGCTTGGACGTGTTAATGATTAAGCTTGAGGCGAGGATCCTGCTGTTATACGCTTGTTATTATTAGTTAGGCAGAAGTCTCTCTCTCTCTCTCTCTCTCTCTCTCTCTCTCTCTCTCTGGATAACGCGCAAGTTACCCAGACAAAATGTTATGTCAAGTATACACGTTTTCTGTGATTCAGTTATAGAAAACTTGCTTACTCCTTACATGGCAGACCTTAGCTAATGAACACGTGACTGTCTATTGTAGTAGTAGTAGTAATAGTAGTAGTAGTAGTTGGTCGTTTTTGTAGTCGTTTTCATAATAGTGGCCTCTCTCTCTCTCTCTCTCTCTCTCTCTCTCTCTCTCTCTCTCTCTCTCTCTCTCTCTCTCTCTCTCTCTTATCGTGTACATCCTGTCCTCTTAACACCTTTACTCCAACACACACACACACACACACACGGCAGCACCGGATAGGAGATACGTTCGAAAATCTGGGCCCGTACCAACAAACACTTTGAAAGCTAAAAGTTACTCACAAAGTAAAGATTATATTCTAAGTTGCTCATAATTGCTAAAAGGACTCTCTCTTCCGAGTTTGCTCCAAGAAGTGTCCTCAGAGTGGGCGAAATATAAAAGTACCTCTGAGGGGCATTTACAGACTTAAGACTTGTCAACAAAGACGGAATATACCTACATACATGCATACACATCTGTGAGTGTTTGTGTGTATTTTATATATAAGAGAGAGAGAGAGAGAGAGGGAGAGAAATGTACCATGCATATGTGTGTTTGCTTAATTTTGATAGGCAACAAAGTCTGACCACACAGTCTTCTTTTTCTTGTGGAGCTTTTGTCATATGTTTTTCTTTCCTCTGTGAAGTTTACAAGGAGTAACGTTTCATAACTGCACTAATTTCTTTCACTCTTGAACCGGCAGCTGTCCTCTGTATCCATCTTGAGAAGACATCAGGAAGGGCGGAACTTTGTTTACATCCGCCAAATTATCGACAAGTCCGGAAATTACATATCTCTCTTAATAATGCTCGAAAGTAGTCTAGAATAACTTATAAATATTCAAGATTAATTCACAAACATAAACTACTGTCAAAAGAGCGACATCTTGTTAAATTTGATTCAAATTAAAATTGCTACATTTAGAAAAGCCACTGTTTAAGCCGCATTTCTACTCCTGGGAGTAACTTTGGATTTTTGGAGCAACTTCTAGGAACAAACTCGAAGATAAAAAGCACTTCTAGGAGTGCTCCTAGGAGTATTTATTAATCCGGGCCCTGATTGGCAACATTACATCACCTGAAACACGAAGGAACGGGGAGTAGGTAACAACACAAACACAACAAAACAACACCACAAGAACCACTCAGCTGCGAAACAAAGCAACACAACATAACAACAAAACGAAGCAACACAAGAACAGAACAACACGAATATAAGCAACAGTACATAAGACGGTACAGACAAAAGCATCACGTACGTATATGATAGCAAGGTAATATTGTTATAGTACTGTTATTATCTCTTACCGCCGTGACCAGATACTGTCCAGCTCTCGAGTTGTCCTCCACCCACGTGCTTACCTGAGGGAGAGAAAGGAACATAACATTACAAAGGAAGATGCAAGAAGCCATCAGGCCTACACGTGGTAGTCCCTGTATGAAATATGCTTGCCAGTTTATATCTATCTAATGACTCGGCACTGACAACTTGATTACTAAGCTTATGTCATCAATCTGTCACTCGGTTTATAAGAACATGAGAAATGACCAAAGGGGGATATGAAGTTGTAATGTTAGAGAAAGAGGAAGTTATCGTTCATCATTACATCTCAGAATAACTAACTAATTAAATGACTGACTGACTGACTAGCATACGAAAGAAAATAAATACTGTACATCCCTGCAGCTTACATGGATTAGAACAATGGTAAACGTACAAAAACTAATAAGATAAACAAAATATATAACGAATGAATAAAACTTAATATATCACTACTTCAGAGATAAGTAAAATAGATCAAAATATAATATTAAAGGAATGAATAGAACACTGACAAAAAAATCTGAACAATGGTTGAATCTGAAAAAATGGTTGAAAGATTTAATGCATACTTAATCAGTCAGTACTATCTGAGAGAGATAAGTAAAACAGATTAAATAAATGAAAAAAAAAAAAAAATAGTACTTGAGGTAGAGAAGTGGTGGCGTTCGATAACAACACAGGAAAAGTACGATAATATGCCCTTCCTTCTACAAGACTGAGATACGTACGATAACACAGCTTGAGAGCACACTTGTAGCTCGTCCGTCTTACTACGATTATTTTCAAAGACCACAGTGATGATTACCAGGTTTCCAAAGAGTGTATCTCTAGTTAGTAATGTAGAAAACTTATCAATCTGTCACTAGAACTGCGTCAGCAACCTTAAGAACTAGTGTCACGTCATCTAGAGGCTTTTGAGTGTGGTGATGTGGCGCAGAAATGTTTCAGAATATGGTCCACTGTTTCTGTTGCTGTTGGCTCTTGATAGAATGGGGAGAAATGAACGTATACTTGCTACACGCTTATCACTGCTATCAAACACTTTAATAGTCTACCACAAGAGCACTAGGATAGAAAGAAAGCGCAGTAAAGTGGGTTAAGTGAAATCTCTATAAAAAAGATCCCATCTGGTGGTGAAAATAACACAAGAACATAGGAGAAACTGCAAGAAACTATCAGGTCTACGCGTGGCAGTCCCTCGTGGTCAAAATAAGGGAGATTTGGTAAAAATGAAGAGTTATATTGACTGGTTGTTGTTCAGGATTAAAAGAAAAAAAATGAAGATAAGCGGATATTGTACAGAGTTGATTTATTATTATTATTATTATTATTATTATTATTATTATTATTATTATTATTATTATTACTACTACTACTACTACTACTATTATGAAAAAATGAGAGCACAACCAAATATTATAATAGTCTTGAGGGAAAAAAATAAAAAAATAAGAAACTTTACAAATCAACACACACACACACACACACACATACACACACACACACACACACACACACACACACACACACACACACACACACACAGCCTGCACAGCCTACACAATCACCATTACTTTCCTAACCGATATACGTGGCCGTCATGGAGTGAAGGTAAATATAACGACAAACATAACACACTCTCTCTCTCTCTCTCTCTCTCTCTCTCTCTCTCTCTCTCTCTCTCTCTCTTCCGTATTCTGAAACGCTTGCACCTCCATTACTTTCAAAAGGCTGTACTCTAGTTGAAGTGACACGGGTTGTTAAGGGTGTTTTCATGTTCCTAGTGAGCGATTAGTAAGATTCCTATATCGTTTAAAGGAGAAACGCTCTTGAGAACCCGGCTAATCATCTCTGAGGCCTTTGAAAATTGTCGTGGTGAGAAAGCAAAGCGTTTCAGAAGAATAATAAGTGACATGGATTTTTTTAAGGGTGTTTTTTTACGATTTAGTGACAGATTAACAAGACTAAATAGAAATAAAAAATACGAAATAAACTTTTTCATACATATGCTTTGTTTTATAGACCACACTCGCTAACCACACACACACACACACACACACACACACACACACACACACACACACACACACAATCATGGATGCCAATGTCTAGGAGTCACTTGCAGAGTTTCCAGTGTCCCTGCAAACGCTCTTACATAACGTTACAAACCAGTACTTGTTTTTGTGCAACTGGGACTAATAAGCTGACCACACTCGTTAGTACCTGGCAAAGATTACTTTTTGTTGTATAACCTTCCGCTCCTACTCCAGAGAGAGAGAGAGAGAGAGAGAGAGAGAGAGAGAGAGAGAGAGAGAGAGAGAGAGAGAGAGAGAGAGAGAGAGAGAGAGAGAGAGAGAGAGAGAGAGAGAGAGAGAGAGAGAGAGAGAGAGAGAGAGAGAGAGAGAGTAGAGTAGAGTAAGTAAAGAGCAAAATAAAGACCATGTATTGATCCCTCACATATTTCATTACCCATCACATTCAAACAGTATTAGTTCAATTTAATCCATGACAACTCTCTCTCTCTCTCTCTCTCTCTCTCTCTCTCTCTCTCTCTCTCTCTCTCTCTCTCTCTCTCTCTCTCTCACCATAATCAACACACACACAGGACATTTGCCTCTTCACTAAAGCCTTTCATTCTGTTTTGTTACACTTGTGGTCTTTCAATCAGTGAGTGCTACTAATCAGCGGCACTGGAACCTTTGGCATCAGCAATCACGAAAATTGCAAAGGCTAACAGCTAAGTGTCTTAAACTATTCATTAACTCTTTTTTTCTTATTTTGATTGATGATCTCTAACTTAATATATAGACTTCCTGCTTTTATATCCAGACACTACAACCTACACAACATCAACCTGTTCCTTATAAATTAAGTATTCCAGCGAGTTTTTGTAACTTTTTAACTTTTTAATTTTTTTTTTTATTCTACTTTTTTTCATTTTTTTTCTTATATTAATGTCTATTTACTTAAGGCTGCAAGGCAGCTAGTGGCGCCACTCAGTGGTGGCTACGAGGCAGCTAGCGGCGCCACTCAGTGGTGACTACGAGCCAACTAGTGGCACCACTTAGTGGTGGCTGCGAGGCAGCTAGTGGCGCCAATCAGTAGTGGCTGCGAGGCAGTTAGCGGCGGCACTCAGTGGTGGCTGCGAGGCAGCTAGTGGCGCCACTCAGTGGTGATTACGAAGCAGCTAGTGGCGCTACTCAGAGTTGGCTGCGAGACAGCGAGTGCTGCCACTCATTGTTGGCTGTGAGGCTGGAGTGGCTGTGAGGCAGCGAGTGGCACTAATCAGTGTGGCTGCGAGGCAGGAATGGCTGCGAAGCAGCCAATGGCACCACTCAGTGGTGCCTACGAGGCAGGAGTGGCTGCGAGGCAGCGAGTGGCGCCACTCAGTGGTGGCTGCGAGGCAGGAGTGGCTGCGAGGCAGCAGGTGGCGCCACTCAGTGCTGGCTGCGAGGCAGGAGTGGCACCATTCAGTGGTGGCTAGGAGGCAGGAGTGGCTGCGAGGCAGGAGTGGCTGCGAGGCAGCGGGTGGCGCCACTCAGTGCTGGCTGCGAGGCAGGAGTGGCACCATTCAGTGGTGGCTAGGAGGCAGGAGTGGCTGCGAGGCAGGAGTGGCTGCGAGGCAGGAGTGGCTGCGAGGCAGCCAGTGGCACCAGTCAGTGGTGGCTGCGAAGCAGGAGTGGCTGCGAGGCAGCGAGTGGCACCCCTCAGTGGTGGCTGCGAGGCAGGAGTGGCTGCGAGGCAGCGAGTGGCACCCCTCAGTGGTGGCTGCGAGGCAGGAATGGCTGCGAGGCAGCGAGTGGCACCCCTCAGTGGTGGCTGCGAGGCAGGAGTGGCTGCGAGGCAGCGAGTGGCACCCCTCAGTGGTGGCTGGGAGGCAGCGAGTGGCACCCCTCAGTGGTGGCTGCGAGGCAGCGCGTGGCACCTCTCAGTGGTGGATGGGAGGCAGCGAGTGGCATTCCTCAGTGGTGGCTGCGAGGCAGGAGTGGCTGCGAGGCAGTGCGTGGCACCCCTCAGTGGTGGCTGGGAGGCAGGAGTGGCTGCGAGGCAGGAGTGGCTGCGAGGCAGCGAGTGGCACCCCTCAGTGGTGGCTGCGAGGCAGCGAGTGGCACTCCTCAGTGGTGGCTGCGAAGCAGCGAGTGGCACTCCTCAGTGGTGGCTGCGAGGCAGGAGTGGCTGCGAGGTAGCGAGTGGCACCCCTCAGTGGTGGCTGCGAGGCAGGAGTGGCTGCAAGGCTGCTAGTGGCGCCTAGTGGTCCTCTCTAGTCAAGTGATCCTGCCATGCCTAGTGGTCCTGCCGAGCCTAGAGGTCCTGCCGAACCTGGCGGTGCTGCCGAGCCTAGTGTCCTGCCGAGCCTAGTGTCCTGCCGAGCCTGGCGGTGCTGCCGAGCCTAGTGTCCTGCCGAGCCTAGAGGTCCTGCCGAGCCTGGCGGTGCTGCCGAGCCTGGCAGTGCTGCCGAGCCTAGTGTCCTGCCGAGCCTAGAGGTCCTGCCGAGCCTGGCGGTGCTGCCGAGCCTAGAGGTCCTGCCGAGCCTGGCGGTGCTGCCGAGCCTAGTGGTCCTGCCGAGCCTGGCGGTGCTGCCGAGCCTGGCGGTGCTGCCGAGCCTAGTGTCCTGCCGAGCCTGGCGGTGCTGCCGAGCCTAATGGTTCTGCCAAGCCTGGCGGTGCTGCCGAGCCTAGTGGTCCTATCAAGGCTAGACTCACTCTTCTGCTTCCGAGCCTGGTGGTGCTGCCCAAAATCAAGAAGCTTCTTGTGAGCCCTCAGAGCTCTGAGCTGCCTCTTCCGCTACTTGGTGTTCCTCTCCTGCTGAGTGTGTTGGCATTCTTGGTCATTCTCGTCCTGCTTCACCTCCTCTTCTCTCTTCTCAGCCTCCCTTTTTCTCCGCCTGCTCAACCACTTTCTCCTCCTTGGCTTCACCTGAGTATCTCCGCGCTCCTAAGTCTCGCTCTTCTCAGTCTCTTCTTCCTTCTCTTCAGAATCCTTCATCTCCTGCAGAGGTGAACAGGTGGTGGTTGGTGAAGTCCATTTCTCAGACCAGACGGGGTAAGGACAGAACGGCAAAGACGAACATGGAGGCAAGCACCACGCAGAAGAACGTGCCCCAGCCGTGTCTGGCAGCTGGCACTTTTGGTTGTCCCCGGCGTGTTAGAGGCCTTCCGTTAGGGTGTATTCTTTGCACGGAATTGACCACGCTGCCCAGCTCCTCCTTTAACGCTGGTTCGTTCCCTCTGAGCTCCTTCAGGCGATTGGCCCACTGTTCCAACATTCCTGAGTTGCAGGCTTGGTAATCTTGATAGAGTAATTCACGGTCTTTGATCGGTAATGGCAGGCCCTCCAGGTCAAAGTGAACCTTGGGGCTCCGCTGAGGCTTGTCGCTCTTGTCTGGCTTATTTTTTCCCTGGAGCAGCTCGTCGTTCAGAGCCTTCACACGCTTCCGCCTCTCCTTTTGCAGCCTCTTCCTCTCCTTCTTCTCTATTTTCTTCATCCGCTTGCATTGTTTATTGTCCAGTTTGGGGCGACACTCTTCGCACTCCAAGTAAGACAAAAAGTGTTTACACTTTTCATTTAAAGGCACCATTTTAGACCACAGAGACAATTCTCCAGATTGTCTGAATGACCTTCCCGCGGGACGCGTCGTCTTAACGTGGTCGCGTGTTTTCTGTGAGGAGCTGTGGTCTTGTGGCTTCTCAGAGTTCGACTCCTTCTTCTGAAGCATCCAGGCGATGATGTAATTGCATATCAAGATTGTGCACACAAATGTACCGACTGGTAGGGCAAGGATCTTTTGCTGCTTGGTCGTCAGCTTCGAAAACTTGTAAATCAGAATCCCGGATATAAGGGTCACCCAGAATGCTACTTTAAGACTCGGAATGTGGAAAAAATGATCGAGAACCTGCTCGATTTTTTCA
This sequence comes from Scylla paramamosain, assembly GCF_035594125.1. Lineage (NCBI taxonomy): Eukaryota > Metazoa > Arthropoda > Malacostraca > Decapoda > Portunidae > Scylla > Scylla paramamosain. The sequence continues at coordinate 21,196,160 of NC_087171.1, read as the reverse complement.
AGGAAGCCGAAAACAATAAGGTTCCCAATCTTTCCATGTTTCCTCTTGGGCTTTGGCAGCGTCGGGTAGCGGTTGAGCGGATGTAAACGGTTGCCCTGCACGACCGGGCGCTCGGCCGCCTCCTGCGCCGACAGGAGCTGAACAGTCATCAGGACGCTCCCTGTCTGACCTCGTTTGCACTTCATTGAAATTTTGCTTTTCATCGTGGTGGGCCAGTAACCGGTGAGCTCCCGCGGGAACACGGCCTTGCTGTCCCTAAAAGGCTGCACGGCAGACGCGTCGAACAGATTCACGCGCTTGTTGGTCAGCGTGTTCATGCCACAGCTCTCCAGGTCGTCGGGAGTACACACGTCTTCCAAGTTGAGCTTTATCCGCCCCATGTAGTCGTCGCCTGTGTGTTCGTCTCTGTCCATCATAACGACTTCCAGCGTTGGGGGAGAAATTTTCTTGCGTCTGAAGAGGCCCACTCTGCGGGGCGGGGCGGGGTACGAGAAGGAGGGCAATACTAATCTATAATTGAAGAAGGCCTGCCTCTTCACGCAGTTGTAGTGAACGTCAGTGAGGCGCCATTCACCGCGGGGCTTGCTCATTCTCACTTTGAAATACACATCCGGGAATATTTCCTTAGCGGTGAGTCGATTTATTTCAGCCACGCTCCACACGATCACTCTCACCTCGTACTGGCCTGGCGACGCCTGGTACTTGGGGCTTATGGAGGGAGTGAGGCTCTCCCCTCGTTGCCGTCTCCTTAGCGTGCTATTCTCTGGCCCTCGTCCACTGCTTTTCCCGCTAACACTGCCTCCAGACTTGCTGGCGTGCCTGGGGTGTTCCCTCTTGGCCGCAGGAGCAGCAAGCTCGTGTTTCTCGCCGGCAATTTCTACTGTGCTCGCTGTAGGTGTCTCAAATGCATTCAAGGTGATGTGAAGACTACTAAACTTGCCGTGATTCTGCAAAACCTCGATAAGACTCTTTGCGTCAATGAAATACTTCAGAACGGTCTTGTTGCGATTCTTAACCTTCATCTTGACGAAGCTACGCTGATTCAGTTGTTCTATCATCTTTGTGTTGACGGTGAATCGGCAGTCAGAAAACTCCTCAACGGCGCCATGAGTTTTCCGCTGCCGTTCAGGGTCAAGAAAGATGTTCACGATGGGTGTGGAGCGCTTCCTCACGAGACAGCAGCACCAGGTGTGCCTCATCTCCACCACCAAGTGCACGGCCGTCACCCTCCTGCTAGAGGGGACGCGTACACTGAAGCGCAGTTTTTCCGCGAGACTCATTTTGCTTGGCATTTCTATTGTATCTCCAAGGCACTTTCTAGGGCAAGTACTCATAGCCAATATTTAGCATGCAGTGAGCTTGCCGGCTTCCATAGACTACCCCCTCTATTGTATCTGTAAGACACTCTTTGGACTAAGTACTTATGCTCTCTTGGCTCCACAGACTAACTCCAAGCTGGTGCCTGGAGTTTTGGGAGGCCTGCTATTGGTGGAGCCCGTGCCTTCAGTGTTCGGAGGGCTGCTACTGGTGGAGCCCGTGCCTTCAGTGTTCGGAGGGCTGCTATTGGTGGAGCCTGTGTGTGTGTGTGTGTGTGTGTGTGTGTGTGTGTGTGTGTGTGTGTGTGTGTGTGTGTGTGTGTGTGGGGAGAGAGAGAGAGAGAGAGAGAGAGAGAGAGAGAGAGAGAGAGAGAGAGAGAGAGAGAGAGAGAGAGAGAGAGAGAGAGAGAGAGAGAGAGAGAGAGAGAGAGAGAGAGAGAGAGCAATCTGTATCTTTTTTTTTTACTGAAGTAGATCTAATTATGTATTATGTATTATTATTATCATTATTTATTTATTTTTTTTCCCGCTCTGGTGAAGCTGTGGTTTTGTGTTCCGTACGTCGTCGCTATACAAACAATTCTTTAAACACCTCAAGAAAACCTTAACTAATTTCTTCGTTACTGTGTCGGTCCGGTGGTTTTCTATGCCGCATGTTGCCGCTGCACTAATATTACTCCAAACATCTCTAAAAATAATCTTCATTAATTCTTCGTTCCTGTCTCCCGCATGTCTTCCTTCAGTCCATCTATGAATGTTCTATTTATCGAGCGTTTAGCGTTAAATAATGATGGCTTTGTTACCTAATTCGCCCTCACTGCATGGGAAAGCGAGACTGACCTGACATTCATTGTAAAATAGAATTATATACACAAAAGGTGGAATGTTTCCGTTCATTCCTTCTTTCACCACCAGATGTCCTTTCCCTCACTCAATAAGGCGCTCCATTCCCAGAATTCCCTCTGAAATCACGATGACACAATGAACAACTGTAATAGTTTCCCTCCACGCCCTCAACCTCCATTTTCTTCCGCCCCCCGCCCCCGTTGGCATAAATAAACTACATCCTCTCTTTTTCCTTTGTGGTGCAGTCAGGTTTAATTATCACGAACTCCTCTCCTTGTCCTTCATAACCCCTTGGAAAAACTCGTCCCCTAATGCTGTGGGTATATACAGTCGGTCCCCTGCGCATCCACGTTCATCTCTTAGCTTTGCCAGTGAGTGAATCGCTAGCTGTGAACCTCCCCGCCTGATTCGACTCGTATCCGACACACATCCCTCTCAGTGCGAGGGAGCGGGAGGGTGATGAATGTGGAAGCTGACACTGTACATACTATTTCACTCTCCTCCACCAGCGACTTTTTCTAAACCTTGCGCCTTTAGCCTGTTCCCGCAAGGAGGTTTTTTTCTTTTTGTTCCCGCCGCCTCTCAGATATCAAGGGAGGAATCAGAGAGCCGGGACTGTCTGACGTGAATATTATATGCCACCTTGAATAACTGGTCAGGTCATGAATTTGGATCTGTATACTGGTTCGTTTTGCTTTTTTGCCTCCAACCCTGTTTACTTTTGTATTAAAG
>NC_087171.1:21185766-21188266 GCF_035594125.1 Scylla paramamosain | reverse complement strand
GCGGAGTGGTGTGTTTATTTTCACTGTGAGTTGTGTTTCCTGCTCATTACTCATTTATAAGTTTACTGAAGGTTGTATACATTAGCATTATATCAAACACGTGATAGGGGAATATAAAGCTGAACACAAAGAAAAGTTAAGTAAAGCTCCCTAATGACTTTAAACACCATACGCTCAATCTTTACAAAGCAAGTTAACCATTGTAATACGAAAAGACGCTGCCTGACAAACTCTCGAGTGAATACGGTAAAGATATCATATTCTTTAAAGTAAATACCCTACACTCAATCTCTACAAAGCCAGGTAACCATTGTAAATTCCAAAAGACGCTGCCTAACATACGCTTTCCTGAATATGGCAGTGATATCAGATTTTCGAAAGTGGGAAGAAAGGAGAACATATGTCCTTTCTATTCCCAGGTATAGCGAAGATGTCTGCCGCCGTGATCCACCTGAGGTAGTCACCCCGTAAAGGTTAGGCTTCCGAGGGGCCTGTGTATGTGCTCCTGTCGCGGGAATAATCGTATCTCTTAACCTCTTTCCTTTTTAGGCCATCTGATTAGTCTTTTGTGTGTGCTCTAAGGTGCTCCTGTCCAAGCCACCACTCCATCGAGCCTTCACGGAGATTCAGCGGTTTCGTGATGGCAAAGATTACTAAGAAAATTCGAGACTAAACCAAGATGACACTCTTCTGCTCTGTCCTACACCATTAAATGAGTCCTCACGCAAAACTGGACAATTCACCGCTGTACTGGAGTATATAAAGACCAAACACACACACACACACACACACACACACGGAAAAGATTGTCTACTCAGGTTTATAATCTAAAACACTTCAGCGTCGCATCTCCACGGATTTTTGAAGTGCTTTTTACGGTTCTTATGATAAGTTAACAGGATTTAACAGAAGAATCAGTCTTGAGAACCTGGCTACCTAGTTTCAGAAGGCTCTAGTAGTTGAAGTGATACAAGCTTTTACATGTTTTTATCGTTCTACTGACAGATTAACAAGATTTCTACATTATTAACGGGAGAGACAGTCATGAGAACCCGGCTAATCATCTCCGTGGCCTTTGAAAATAGTCGTAAAGCGAGAGAACAGAGAGAGCAAAGCGTTTCCTTCAAAATACGGATCAAAATACAACAGACTCTCAGAACACCCGCCAATGAGGCAAACCTGATGCCAGACCCTCGACTTCATCACAGTTCAGCTTAACGCAAGGAACCTTTTGGAAACTTTCATAAAATATTTCAAGTTGCGTCAAATAAAACAGCGGAATGTTGATAGATAAAGTAGACTAAATAAATAAATAGATAAACAAGTAATTGAAATTTTGTGAGAAACTGCCGTGTTGCAGAGAGAGAGAGAGAGAGAGAGAGAGAGAGAGAGAGAGAGAGAGAGAGAGAGAGAGAGAGAGAGAGAGAGAGAGAGAGAGATTTTTACGATTGCCCAAGCTCGCTTCTGGCTAGGCTTCTGAGGAGGAGGAGGAGGAGGAGGAGGAGGAGGAGGAGGAGGAGGAGGAGGAGGAGGAGGAGGAGGAGGAGGAGGAGGAGGAGGAGGAAGGACAATGACAGACGAGTCTCACTATACCTGTCCTTCTGGTTCTGAGAGAGAGAGAGAGAGAGAGAGAGAGAGAGAGAGAGAGAGAGAGAGAGAGAGAGAGAGAGAGAGAGAGAGAGAGAGAGAGAGAGAGAGAGAGAGAGAGAGAGAGAAAGAAATATATAACTCACAGACCTCGCTTTGTATCTGTGTGTGTGTGTGTGTGTGTGTGTGTGTGTGTGTGTGTGTGTGTGTGTGTGTGTGTGTTAACATGGCCGTATTACACACAAGAAGGAACTAACCAGGCAACCAAACAGAGAAACGCACAAACAGACGGGCAAACTCAAATCAAGGCCACACACAAGGAGGGAGTTTAGATAAATTGTTTAGCAATGAGAGTAAATAACAGCGAGGAGGAGATTAAGAGTAGATAAAGGAACAAAATACACATGAATTATCAAGGCGAAAACCATAAAGAAAGTGGCAGAAAGGAAGAGAGTAGTGAAATTGCAGTAAAAGTCAATAAAAGCGAGATTAGGAATAGATAAGAAAAAAAAAGAACTAAGTAAACATGAATTCTATATACAAAAATAACATTAAAAAAATACACGAAAAGAAAATAAATAATAATGATAGTAACAGTCACACAATATAAACAAATGAAGAAACTGAAATTCAATATCAAATCAATATGTTAAATTCATTGATTAAAAAGTCTAAATCATAGATATTTAAGTGATTACTTCAGTGTGAACAATTACTTATACTTTCATTGCATTCATCTACTTTGCATCATTATATTCATTCATAATTATCTACTACTAGGAACAACGTACGTTAATTAGCATACGTAAATTAATAATGGGTATCTGAACTATCTGATAAGATCTACAACGACAACGACAACAACAACAACAACAACAACTACAACAACAATTACTACTACTACTACTACTAC
>NC_087171.1:21155766-21175766 GCF_035594125.1 Scylla paramamosain | reverse complement strand
GCTTATCCTGAGTCAAAGCTACAACAACAACAACAACAACAACGTGACAATGTGGCTTCCTATAATTATAATTCTATACCAAACAACAGCAAAAAGTTTCTATTTTAACCTCACTATTTCTTCTCCGTGGCAGACTGAATGACTGCTTACTACGCCGCTTCCCACACTGCGTTCACAAAATAATCAGACAAGGCGCCAAGTATTTCCGGGATCGCTGTGTGTGTGTGTGTGTGTGTGTGTGCCCTTGCCTGCTCCTACTGCTGCTGACGTCCCTACAGTTTTACGAGACGAGACCAGAATGGGATGTGCAGCAGGAAGGAAGCTGAACTCATCCCACAGCTCATCAATTAAGGCACAGCACGTAAACTCTCTCTCGCTGATCCCTCCCAGCTACACACACACACACACACACACACACACATACGGGGATACTCATCTTGCTCATGTTCCTGGTGGTGGTGGTGGTGGCGGTGGTGGTACTAGTGAGTGCTAAGATAGATAGATGGATCGATAGATAGATAGATGGGTCGATAGATAGATATATAGAGGTTGGTTGATGAAAGTGGTAGTATTATAAATGATGGTGTGGTAAGTGTTAGGTAGGCAGTTAGATAAATAGGTAGGTATGTATGTACGTAGACAGACAGATAGATAAATTCATAGACAGATATTCAAGTACTACAGGATACCATTATCAAAGGCCACGGAGATTATAATTTACTGAAACCTTTCCTCCCTTGCTTCAACTCATACCCTTTACTTTCTCTTTCATGTAAAACTTGAGTCACTCTGCGGCTTCTCTCTTAAAAATGTGTTAAGAATTGATTGCACTGTGGGTGAGTGAGTGAGTGGGCTTCAGTGATCCGGAGCTTCGAGACACGGCTGGTCATGGTGGTGGTGGTGGTGGTGGTGAATAACAGCGACAAAGATGGTGACAATGAAAATGCTAAGTAATGATGAGAAGGAATCAAATACGAATCTATTAACAACTGTAAAGACGACGACGACGAGGAGGAGGAGGAGGAGGAGGAGGAGGATTACAAAGAATGACAGAGCTTCAGATTCTTGCATGTCTATTCGCAAACTTAATAAAGATACGATAGATAGCACAGTGGAAGGCTCCTCCTCACCCACCACCCACCACTCCCACTAATTTGCTTCGGTACGGGCACAGTCGGGAAAAGTACCATGGAATATAAAGAAATGAAATCACATACGGAATTTTTTAGGGGGAAAGGAATGGAAAGTGACTATTATTACCACGAAAGAAGAGGAGGGAAAGAAAGATAAGAAGTTTAATTAATTTTTTTACTCCATTTAATTTTGTAAGCAAAGGATGATAGCTAAGAAGCACAAAAACACTGAATAATGATAATGATAATAATTTAACTGTCTGACTATTAATATTGATGAACACAATACGAAAAGCTTATATCTTTTTTTTATTCTATTTAGTCTTTCACGAACACAAGAGGATGACTAAGAACAACAACCACCTTACGGGAAAACAAATCAATAAAAATATCTACCACAAAAAAAAAAAAAAAATCAAAGAAAACGGCTCCAATCAAACGGCGCTTCACGAGAGAGAGAGAGAGAGAGAGAGAGAGAGAGAGAGAGAGAGAGAGAGAGAGAGAGAGAGAGAGAGAGAGAGAGAGAACCACTCCAACACAAGCCAAAATCACTTTTCTCACGAGTAAAGGAGGATAGATGGTAACTGCAATAACCTAAAGCAAAAGAAACAGATAAAAAGTCACTGCCTACCCGATAAAAAAAAAAAAATAAATAAATAATAAAAAATAAATAAATAAATAAATATATACATCATAGAAAACGGCTTCCTCTCAGACGGTGCTTCACGAGACAGCGAGACAGACAAGCAGCGCAAGGTTCAAGCCTCACTGCCGACACACTGCACACGAGTCTACACTACACTGCTCTTGCCTCTTGTGGGTCATTATGCTCCCTCCATGCTCCCACTCACTCAGACGGAGAAGGGAGGAACCGCAACCGCCAAGATGACCTGCACGAGCTGGAGGAGCATGAGGAGGAGTAAGAGGGGGAGCGTGAGGAGGAGGTGGAGGAGGAGGAGGAGGAGGAGGAGGGAGGGAGGAAACACGACCTGACACAACAATAATGGTGGCGTGGCAGGTATCAGATTTGAACTTTTTGTAAACGCTCTCTCTCTCTCTCTCTCTCTCTCTCTCTCTCTCTCTCTCTCTCTCTCTCTGATGATGGAAGAGGTGGTGGTGAGAGGAAAGGAAAGCGAAATATGAGAGGGGAACATCATGCGCATCACTGCACACTATGTTAATTAAAGGTCGCTTAGTTTGTGTGTGTGTGTGTGTGTGTGTGTGTGTGTGTGTGTGTGTGTGTGTGTGAGTGTGTGAGTGAGTGGCAAAGAGAGCATGACTAAAGACCGTGCCCTACATAGATACACACACACACACACACACACACACACACACAAGCATGTCTTTCTCTTAAAAGTATATAAAAAAAAAAAGCTTGTGCTATGTACGTAGAAGACACTGTGTGTGTGTGTGTGTGTGTGTGTGTGTGTGTGTGGTGCGCCGTGCGAGCGAGAGAGCTGGACACAAACAAGTCTTCGCCAGGGAAAGTGTCTAGTAGATAGGGCCAGTAGCGAAGAGTGAGGGGAAGAGGAGAGGAGGGGGAGAGGAGAGGAGGAGGTGGGGGAGGAGGAGGAGGAGGAGCGACCTTTCTGTCTGGGACCAAACCACGACTTTCACTCCTCACAATACTTCCAACAACAGCACCATAGCAGTACGTCGCAACGCCACACCACCACCACTACTACGATGACAACACCACACGACGCAGGAGGGGAGGGAAGGTGCGAGGGGGGAGACGGTGGGGAGCGGGAGGGACTTGGCAGTGAGTTGGCTGCTGGTGTGGGAGGGAAGTGTTACAAGAAGCTACAAGGGTGCACAACAATACTTTTACTTCTACAACTGAGAGTGTGACCAGCTGGCGAGAGAGAGAGAGAGAGAGAGAGAGAGAGAGAGAGAGAGAGAGAGAGAGAGAGAGAGAGAGAGAGAGAGAGAGAGAGAGAGAGAGAGACAATAGGCTATCTTAACATTTACCTCGAGACAGTCTGAGTACACAACCTTTTAACCGAGTAAGGTTCACACCACAACCGACCTCACCGTACGCCTCGACCTGCAAAGCCACTCACCCACTCACTCACTCACTCACTCACTCACCCTCCTTGCCACCAAACACTTGCCGGGGAGGTGGGGAGGGGGGAGCGTAAATGAATGACAGTGACAGTGTGAGAACTAAAGAGATGAAAACAATGAAGCTCGTTGCGAAAAAAATAAAAAAATAAAGAAATTATGAAATGAACGAGAAATTATGTAGTTTGGTGTCTAAGTAATCAATGACTCTTCCTTCCCTACTACTACTACTACTACTACTACTATAGGCGACTCAATATACACTAAAAGCAACAAGAACTTCTGTCTGGTGAGTCTTTCTGAGAATTCATCAGTGACCTTTTCACCACTAAGGAAATTACACACGTATTAAGACGGAAAAAAAAAACGAATTATAAAACCAGTCACACACACACACACACACACACACACACATACACACACAGGAGGATAAACCATAAAGGGTAGAAGATAAAAAGTGTTGGTGCATCTCCTCTTCTCCTCCTCCTCCTTCACCTCCAGTGTGTCCTCAGCGCTCTTAGTCCCAAGTGAACTTCTAAGAGGCAAGGACCTGAGGCTGTCACACCAAGGAGGGCGACACAGGTATACAAAGATGGAAAAAAAAGGTATTAACTCTTTTACTTCCTGACACCCTGTTCTTACTGTGCTGTCACTTATCCCTGTGTGTGTGTGTGTGTGTGTGTGTGTGTGTGTGTGTGTGTGTGTGTGTGTGTGTGTGTGTGTGTGTGTGTGTAGTGGGTGGAGGGAGAGGTGATGGAGGACGATGTGTGATGCAAGACACCCTCAGAACACTAACACACACACACACACACACACACACACACACACACACACACACACACACACACACACACACACACACGCAGTACTGAATAACCAAGACTCTAATCACTAAAAACAATGACAAATATACTCTGACTCAGCACACTCGCATACGTTACCTGCATCAAGGCCGAATTAACACACAAGCAAACACACACACATACACACACGCACATATACATTCCACGACCACCACCACCACCACCACCTCCGCTACATCATCACCAAAACAAGAGAAACATCCGGAAAAAAATATATATAACAGATAAAATGATACGAGACTTGATCTAATCACGGAGAAACGTCGAGACAGGTTAATGATTCTCGACCACCTGGTGCTGAGTGCGGCCAAAACATGAACACCTGAGTCCTTCATACAGCTCTTCACACCTCGGCAGTCAATACCACTCACCTGCAGTTCGTACATTCAAAAAATACATTCAAATATCTGTCTGCTTAATTTTTGTACTGCTTCACTTTTTGCTAATGAATTTTATCTCTCTCTCTCTCTCTCTCTCTCTCTCTCTCTCTCTCTCTCTCTCTCTCTCTCTCTCTCTCTTTTTGCAGATTTTTAGTGCTTTAAAATTTTTGCTGAGTTGAATTTTTTTTTTAGTTTTTAATGTTTTATTGTATTTTTTTCGTTTTAGTTTCCAGGTTTTTTTTTTTTTAGTTCTTAATTTTTTATTTATTTATTTATTTATTTTTTTAGTCGTCATATGACCACGATGTTTGGACGCGTTCTCTCTTTTAAGAACATAAGAACATAAGAAATAAGGGATGCTGCAAGAAGCGACCAGGCTTACACGTGGCAGTCCCTGTATGAAATATACCTACCTATTTCCACCTATCATCCCCATCCATAAACCCATCTAATCTCTTAAAGCTCCCTTATGTCTTAGCACTAACAACATGATTACTGAGTCCGTTCCAATCATTCAATCTCACTCCAGCAAGAACTTCCTAACCAAACACTGCAACTTAAAGATGCCACGTGCTAACCCTCGCTCGACCGTGGATCCTTTAAAATTCACTCTTTAACAAGTCAAGAGGACTCCACAATGCAACGCTTCTAGTTCAGTAAGAAAAAATTTGAGTCCACCATTATGTCTTACACTTTGATCCAATATTTAGACGGGTAAGGGGTCAATGCTTAGTGTTAATTTACCGGAGATTTAAGCTCTAACAAACATAGGAAGTAAATACATTTTAGTCTGTCGCAGAGTTGAATTCTAAACACGTATATGAACACGCATCTAACAACTTTTACCTACTTCTTACACCACTACCACGTCACGTCACAGTACTGCATCATTCCGCAACAAAAGGCCGCGGGATGACGAGCATAAGCATCAGTTTCACTTCGTGGGGTTTTCGTGGGACTGGTGAGAGCGCCTTGCGGAAAGAAAGAGTTACCCAGTGTGCTGTGTCATCCTGGCGCGGCCCTCGAGGTGTCTGTCCACTGCAGGTACGTAACACGGTGATGGTGGAGCCTGGTGAAGTCTTTGAACCCTACTCAGGTTTGCTTCTTTGCTTTCCTTCCTCGCTATGGCTGTTTTCAAAGGGCTGATAGCGTCCACGCCCGCACACTTATTTTATAGTGGGAAAAATACTGATTTCTGGGATGATGCAAGATTAGAAGAAGGAAAGAACTGAAAGGACAATAAGAAAAAGAATGATTTATGAGATTATACAAGATCAGGATGACAGTGAGAAAATACATTATTATACAAGATTTAGAAGGAACGAACTAAATGGACAGTGAGTAAAGTGCAGATTTCTGAGGTTATACAAGATGAGAAGGAACAAACTGATTTCAGGGAGACTTATAGGCCAGAACAACCTTTCAGCATCTTGCGCGGTTAGGTGTAACGGTAAGCGAATTAAAATACACCAATAAATATTTTAACTTCATGACACGCGGCATTTTAAGATAATACATGCAAATTATATTCCCATCAAGATCATCTGCCGATATGTGAAAAGTAAATAAATAAACAAATAAGCAAACAAAACTCGAACAAACTAACAGTCACCAATAGAAACTCAAGTCAACAAGAATCAATCATCTGACACGAAGAAGGAGAAGAAGAAGACGAAATATAATATCAACAGAACAAGAACATCAAGAACATAAACAAATTCTGACACAAACGATCAATAAAGACGAAAGTTTTACGAGCAGGAGAAAAAGTAAAGACTTCTTGACACTGGCGCTCACTTGCTCGTCTAAACAAGTCCCTCTGAGCTGGCAAGGTGCGGAGTGCTTAGTGCTGAGTGCTGGGTGTTGGCTGTGCTGTGGGCGTCAGTATTTAAGTCTTTAGAAAGCATAGGAGTGTTTGGAAGGGTGAAAACTGATAATATAAGAAGCTAGGAGTGTTTGGAAGGGCAGATATTAAATGAAAAGGATAAATTTATGAAGAAACAAGGTAGGAGTGTTTGGAAGGGTGAACAGTCGGTAATATAAGAAGCTAGGAGTGTTTGGAAGGGTAGATATTAAATGAAAAGGATGAAAATTAGGAAGAAACAAGGTAGGAGTGTTTGGAAGGGTGAACGTTAAAGGAAAATGAAACGTTAGATAAGAAATGAGCGAGAAATAGAGAAATACAAAGGGAAAATAAAAATGGTGTGGGTTTTCAGTATATTCAAGCATCCTTTGTCTTTTAATACCTGTACTTTTGAATTCCGCAAAGTGAAACTGTATATACACTGTCATGTTTTCATTAAGCAGCAACAGAAGGGTTATACACGGAGCAGCTATACCACAGTACATCACACTAGACCAGCCAACTTCACTACATTTTGCTGTTCTGATTCGCTGGCCAGTATTTTGAAACGCTTTGACCTCTTAACACCACGACTATCTTAAAAGGTCACAGAAATGATTAGCCAGGTTCTCAAGACAGTTTCTCCTGTTAATAATGTATAAGTCTTGTTAATCTGCCACTATAACGGTACAAACACCGTTAAACACCCGTGCAGTTCATTATAAACCCGTATTCTGAAACGCTCTGCTCTGTATCTCCCACCGCGACTATTTTCAAAGCCCACAGAGATGATTTGCCGTGTTCTCAAGACTGTTTCTCCTGTTTAAAATGTAGAAATATTATTAATCTGCCACTAGAACCATAAAAACACTCTCAGAAACCCGTGTCACTTCAACTAATAGAGCCTTCACAAAGTGGTGGAGGTGCGGCGCAGAAATGTTTCAGAATATAGTCCCTTCAGAGTGTTGGCGTCAGTAATACTCACAGCAAAGCCAGAACACCCTACCTCATACCAGACCAGACCAAACCAGGTTCAACACGCCTCTCTATCGTGACTCCTCTCCTTTTCCTTTGCCTCTCTCGCGTGCATGATGTGACTCAGTGAATTAATCTTCAGTGATACATGCGATAAGGTTACTGCGATAAATGTAGCAAGCGGGGAAGACGTTCAGCTGCATTTTGCGAACATTGTGTGATAAGGAATGAAAAAAAAAAAGGTTAAAATAAAAAAAGAAATGTATATGTATGTGGTTAATGTAATATGTTAAAAGATAATACATTTTTTTTATACGAAAACAAGAAAAACTGAAAAAGTAGTTATATAAAGTAATCATTTTCGTAATGCTCTCTCTCTCTCTCTCTCTCTCTCTCTCTCTCTCTCTCTCTCTCTCTCTCTCTCTCTCTCTCTCTCCTGGCCTTGAGACTATCACAGGAAGAGTGTCTACCATCACAACAAACAACAAACAAGTCACTTCAGACCTCCTTGTTTACAACGCCTGGGACAGAGAGAGAGAAAGAGAGAGAGAGAGAGAGAGAGAGAGAGAGAGAGAGAGAGAGAGAGAGAGAGAGAGAGAGAGAGAGAGAGAGAGAGAGAGAGAGAGAGAGAGCCAGCCTAAACCCTAAAATATTATCATCCCCACATCACGTGAATTGGTCTCTTTTCCTCTCCCTCTGTGCCGCGTGATGGGACTCAAGAGTAAATCAACCCAAATAGAAGCAACGAAATTGAAAATACTGAAGTGAGATCAAAGGGACAGCCGGGTTCCCGTACCACAGTAATACAAAGGAGCGTCATTCTATACCAAACTCATCCATTCCCTCCATCCAATTACAGGAAGAAGAAAACAAAAAAAGAATGAAAAAAGTCGCCTTGAAAAACCACAGTATACTAAATCTCACAGCCAACATTGCCGGTCTTCTTTCGTTACCTGTTCTTGTTTTTCTTGTTGTTCTTGCGCTTAGACTCCGACACGCTGCTATTGCTACTAAATATAAGGCACAGTGTAACGCCTCGCCCACAGTGAAGATTGCATTGAGGGTTCAAGATATATTAAGAATCTCATCTGCCAGCTCTGCCAACCAGCCTTCCTTCTTTTGCTCATTCCAAGGCACTAAAAATAAAAAAAATAAATAAATAAAATAAAAAAAACACATGCAAAATGTGGAAAATAATAATAAATAAATGATAATAATGAGAGAAATACAAAATACAGTATGAATTCTTAGTATACATCATAATTACATAATCTTCCAGCCGCCCACACTCCCAGCACACTGCCAGATAAATTTTGCAATGGTACACCCGTCAATAAGTAACGAAACAGCATTAAAAGCCGGAAATACAGTGGTACGCGAAATTTATAACCAACATTGCCTTACCTACCACCTTCTTCCTGCTCACGCCAATACACCACTCACAAAAAAATATATTACTTAGGGAAATGAAAGTATGAAAAGTTAATTAACGGTAGAACAATAAAAGGAAATGAAAGAAGGGCGTTGAAAAACCTCGAAATAGTTTGAAACCAATGCCAATATTGCTGCTACTTCATTTCTTTCTTTCTTCCTTCCTTCACTCACTCCCTCCAAGAAACTCACATGAATCAGATTATCAAGTCACGCCTTCCGTCCTCACTCACAAGTCACATAGGGAGGAAAAAAATTAAGAATCACCCTTCACAAGAATTTCTAAGGATGATAATTCTCTACCAAGCAAGAACCTCAAGGAAGGAATCGCTTAATAACATAGGTACTAGGAACACACGCACGCACACACACACATGCACCGTAACTTTTGGGCGCACGCCAAGACCCCGAACAGGAAACACGCGCCTCGCCAACCCTCGCCCCGCCGCGCCACACTCCTGCATCACCACACCCTCACCTACCGTCAGCTTTTCGCAACCCTCGTTTTCTGCCTCGCCTGCGCCTCCTCGTGCTTCCCACGGAGTCATAAGTTGTATTTAGCACGCCATCTACAACGCCCGAGCCCCGAGTGACGTGTTTTATGAGTGAATGGGTGTCTATAGTAAGCTGGCTGACGGAGGAAGAGGATTAACTATAAAACGTATTCTAAAACGCTTTGCTCTCTCACCAAGGATAATTTCAAAGGACACAGAAATGTTCAACCTGGTTTTCGAGACAGTTTCTCCTCTTGATAATGTAGAAGTGTTATTAATCTGTCACTTAAACTGTAAAAACGCCCTTGAAAACTCGTGTAGCTTCAACTAAAGCCTTTTGCGAGGTGTGTGTGTGTGTGTGTGTGTGTGTGTGTGTGTGTGTGTGTGTGACAGGCTCAGCGATATGAACGTTCAATGGAGTACTTAGGGGTGTAAAATTAATAAAGTGATGTGATGCTGCTCTCCTAACCTTAACCCTGAGAGAGAGAGAGAGAGAGAGAGAGAGAGAGAGAGAGAGAGAGAGAGAGAGAGAGAGAGAGAGAGAGAGAGAGAGAGAGAGAGAGAGAGAGAGAGAGAGAGAATCTGTGTTCTCCCTGAAATATGACAATATCACTTTCTAGGTAGTTTTAACTCGACGAGAGACTGACTGACAAACTGACTGACTGACTCACTCACTCACTCACTCACTCACTCACTTCAAAATACAGTTTAAATATACGGAAACTTATCGACTGACAGACTCACGCCGCCCACGCTGCAACCCCGAGATTATAATGACAGACACACACACACACACACACACAGCACCAACTAACAAACAAGCCTTACACAACACTACAGCATTCCCTTACCTTCACTGCTACATAAGACACAGAGGCGGTCAGAAATCAAGTTACGCAGTTCGTACATTCACCAGTCACCAGTCCCCCACTACGCCTTAAATTCCCCTTCGATCTTAAACTAGCAAAAATCAGACTATAGGAATTAACACTGAGAGGAAGGGAGAGCAGATGTTAGTTAAGTATTGGCTATGACTGTGCCTCAACCACCATCACCACCACCATCACCACCTGCGGATCCTTCCCTGTTACATACGGTACTGCAGCACACTCGACTCCGCCCAGTTGACACCCACCACCTCCCTCCCCGAACCAGTAACCATATGCAGCTTCCTGTAAGCATGATTCACCCCTCACGTGGATGACTTATGTAAATGCTGGCCTCTCTCTCTGTGTGTGTGTGTGTGTGTGTGTGTGTGTGTGTGTGTGTGTGTGTGTGTGTGTGTGTGAGGATCCTGACCTACCCGATGAGTTTCTTTCGTACCCGATAACAACGACGCAGAGAGAGAGAGAGAGAGAGAGAGAGAGAGAGAGAGAGAGAGAGAGAGAGAGAGAGAGAGAGAGAATGTCAATCCGCCTGAACCTTCCTCACTCACTCAAACTCACGAATGACAGGTCAATTCTTAACTCAAGTCTTCATTAAGGATAAGGAGATTTCTACGACTTTCATTACCCACAAGTAACGCTCACAGTCACTCCCGACACACAGCACTTGGAACACCCTCAGAAACACCATTAATAATCAGACCCTTCTGTCTTAGTGGCATTTAAGTATAAGAACTCACGAAATCAATCGATACTTCAGCTCCTTTTACCAAATTGACTTAACTTTGCCTTTTTTTGCTTCTCATTACATTAACCTCTCTCTCTCTCTCTCTCTCTCTCTCTCTCTCTCTCTCTCTCTCTCTCTCTCTCTCTCTCTCTCTATCGGGTGATCACTTGGGCTGCCAAACAAACAGTCCCTTCACGCTGCCGCAACATGACGCCCCGCCACCGCCGACTACACGAGTCACCCTCTTGATCCCACTCGACTGCTTTTGCCGCCAGTCTTCCTCCCGCCCCGAGAGAGAGAGAGAGAGAGAGAGAGAGAGAGAGAGAGAGAGAGAGAGAGAGAGGTTGGTTTATTGAGTAAATGCAAAATGAATAAAGTTTTGAAGGATACAATAATTATCATTACTGTTGTTTCATATTTAATTAACACGATTACTGAGAGATGAATGACCATCACTAAGAATCTCTCTCTCTCTCTCTCTCTCTCTCTCTCTCTCTCTCTCTCTCTCTCTCTCTCTCTCCCCTGACACGCCCAACAACAGGTGTGACACGGAACCTGATGCGCTCACTCCGCTCTGCCCAGTCTTTACCTCACACCTGCTAGGGGGACACCGCCGCCCGCAGCCCCTCACACGCCCGCACGCCCCTCGCCTCTGCTCCTCCCCCGTCAGACTTCCAGCCGAAAGATTGTTACCCACAGCGCCGACACACACACACACACACACACACACACACACACACACACATTTACATCATACCCAGCCTCAATTCATGAACACGCTCTAAACTCTTCATTATTTTCGTGGTATAATGAGTTGCCTCTTCATCACCACTGCCACTGTACCCAGCTAACATCAGTACCACCACCATCACCACCACGCAGGATTCTTTGTAAACACAGCCAAGCATTTCACAACTTTGGTTTCCTTATCTTCACACACACACCACACATACACACACACACATACGCACGCACACGCACACACAGTCTCCACTACATACACGCGGCGTCCTGTAGTGAAGAATCTCCGTGTGTAGTCCACTTCACCACGTCTGAAAACACTGTTAAGTCGCACACTCTGTCCCCAATGCGCCCAGTGTGTAAATGGGGGCGCGCAGGCCAAGACCCCACCAAGCGCCAGGGAAAGCGGAGACCAACACTTCACTCGTCGGAGGGTAGTACACAACTGACTGAGTTTGACTTGAGGCGGCGAGAACCCAATGCGCGGGACACTGCTGGGTTGCGGCTCGCGCTGCCACTCTTCTTGTTGCTGTTGATGCTGTTGTTGTGTTGCTGGTACTGGTACTGCTGCTGCTGCTGCTGCTTCTGTCTGGTGATGGTGGTGGTGGTGGTGGCGGCCAAGACATGCAAGTCAGAGCAAGTTGGCATTACATTTTGGCTCACGGGAAACAGCATTGGGTTGAGTCATTGAGCTTACCACCACCACCACTGCCTCCACCACCACCACTACCTGTGACACTGACAGCTTGCCAGGTTCCTCTCATGACCACCATCACTACCACTCCTCTCCTTCTGTCATAACTACCTTGCCCAATCCCACACTGCCACCACAGCCACAGCCACCACCACTACCACCGCCTCTGCCTCCACCAACACCACTGCACGCTGCTCTAACTAGTTTGTCTCACCACCACCATCACCACCGCCACTGACACCAGTTCAACCACTAAACCAGTCCAGTCCACCACCACCACCACCAACAGAACCAGTCCTCATGTAGCGCGAAAAAAAAAAGGAAAAATATCTATGCAGAGCGTCTTGAGAGAGAAAGAGAGAGAGAGAGAGAGAGAGAGAGAGAGAGAGAGAGAGAGAGAGAGAGAGAGAGAGAGAGAGAGAGAGCAAAATTACCTCACAGTACACCTGTGTACATGTCAACAATCAGCTCTCTCTCTCTCTCTCTCTCTCTCTCTCTCTCTCTCTCTCTCTCTCTCTCTCTCTCTCTCTCTCTCTCTCTCTCTGTGTGTGTGTGTCTTGTTGTAGGTCACCAGGTGTTCCGTTACCTATGTCGCCTCTGAAGTCACGTGTGTGTGTGCGTGTTTGTGTGTTGTGTCGTCCGTCCATTGTTGGGGTGGCCACAGCAGTGCCTAACTTCTTTTGGCAACACACACACACACACACACACACACACACACACACACACACACACACACACACACACACACACACATGGGTTTTGCAAGACACGAGGGATAAAAACGCGGTGTGTGTGTGTGTGTGTGTGTGTGTGTGTGTGTGTGTGTGTGTGTGTGTGTGTGTGTGTGTGTGTGTGTGTGTGTGTGTGTTACGGTCACTCCTATTTATGTATGGCTCGTGTGTCTATCCAACATCACATATCCCACACACACAAACATACACACACACACACACACACACACACACACACACACACACACACACACACACACATACACCTGGAATAATGTATATACATATTTCCGAGGAAAGTCAATGAACTAATTAAAGTGTGTGTGTGTGTGTGTGTGTGTGTGTGTGTGTGTGTGTGTGTGTGTGTGTGTGTGTGTGCGTAGGCAACAGTTTGGACCCATAGCAGGGCGGGGCGGGTTGAGCACTAGTATGTTAATGTACAACAGTGCAGGGAGGGCAGAACATGGGAGGGGAAGGGAGGAGGGGACGTGGAAATGAATGCTGATGTTAGTGGCTGGCAGGGGCGGGGAAGGGAGGGGATGAGAAGGGAAGGAGCGGGATGGTACAGGGTGGTATGGTATATAGAAGTACTGTTATCTAAAGCGAACCCGTGATGTACAGAACGGCCTGATAAAGAGATAGACTACTACTACTACTACCACTACTACTACCACTACTACTACTGCTATTACTGGGAACCTGCTACTCTCCTTCCCCTCCCCTAAACCGTCACCTGGTAAATGAAACACACACACACACACACACACACACACACACACACACACACACACACACACACACACACACACACACACACACACTAGTAATCAGGGAAAAGCGTAGGAAGTGGCAGTGGCAGGTTGAACACCAATTATACAGCTTTATGACTAGTCTCTGATCGGCAACACACACACACACACACACACACAGATGGCAGTGAAGCGGGTGTGAGTGCATTCTTATCACCGTCACACTACACTACATCACACCACCGCACCACACAACACCACAGTATCCTTGGCCCCGACCCGCCCTGCCGAGGCCCATCAAGTCCTACCCCGCACCACCGCTGCTAAGGTAAAAATTTTTTGTCTCTCCCCTTTCGTTATTTAGTGTAATTTCAGGGATCTTTCTGGTGTTTCTAGACTCGAGAGGAGGAGGAGGGGGAGGTGGAGGGTTGAGGAGGAGTGTAGGGGGGACAGAAGAGGAGCAGGAGGTACGGAGGAGAGGAGGTAAAAAAAAAAAAAAAACATTTCGGCGTCAGATCATTATTTTTTTTTCTTTTTACTAAGCAAAGTTGGTATTGATTTGATATTTGATTAATTATTAGCCAAATGTAACAAATTATAATGTAGAATAAAATCTGCTCTAGCTGCGTTTTTGTCTCTCGAATAAACAAACAAATAAACAAACTCGTCTTATTATTTTATTTCAACCTTTTTCTTACTACATTGCCTAGAATTGTTTTGGTATTTAATTAAGACTTAAAAAATATAAGAAACATGTCCCCAGTAATAATATCCAATAAAATCTAGTCTACCATTCCGTATTTTCAAATTTAAAGTCCGTTGCTGGATTTGAAAAAAAAAATAAATAAATTCTTTATACGACGAGGAATTTGTGTTTTCTTTATTTATCTGGAAAGTAAAGATTTTTTGTATTCAGAATATGTAATAGAATCTAGTCTGGCTGTGTTTTCCTTCTCGATATTATGATGTTTTTGTGACCCCGTTCGTAAAAGTTAAAGATTGCTTTTTGGAGTTTTCGGTATTATAAGTCAACCCGAAAATACTTTGACTTTCACGGTATTAGTTAAAGTATATGGCAAGTCAGAAAATGTAGATAATTTTAGTCTAGGCTTCTTCTTTCTTCACGTCTTTTTCAAAATGAAATGAGTTACGTAAATATAAGAGCCGAGACGCACATTTTCCCTGCCTCCCTGCCTGCCTGTACATCAGTGTTTAGCTAAACTTCCGTGTGTTTCCAGACTCAGACGTGAATTAAAACCAGAATTAACCAAGAAAATAAATAAATAACCACCAAAATCCCTCAAATAAGGCTAAAACAAATGATGGTTGGTACCCGTTCAGAGCGCCCATCATGACCCTGACAGACAAAGGAGGACGAGAAGGAAGGGAGGAGGAGGAGTGAGAGGAAGGAACACGCAGGGGAAAAAATGAAAGGATACGCAAGGAATTGAAAAAAGAAGATGAAGAGAGGAGGAGGAGGATAATGAGGGAGAGAGAGAGAACAAAGATGAGGCGAAGGAAATGAAAAAAAAAATAACGTAAGGCAGAAATAGACCAAGTGCATGAGAGAGAAAAAAAAATTGAAAGGAGGAGGAGGAGGAGGAGGAGGAGAGGGGAAAAGAAGGAAGGAAGAAGGAAAATGAGAAGAGAATGGAAAGAAGTGGAAGATAAAGAGGGAAGACTAATTTAGAAGAAGAAAAAAAAATAGGGTACAAATGAAGAAAAAAGAAGGTGGAAGAGGAAGAGGAAGAGGAGAAGGTGGAGAGGGAAGAAGAAGAAGGAACTAAGAGAAATGATAAAGAACGAGGAGATAGAAAAAGGCGAAGTCAAGCGAGAGAAGACGTACCCAAAAAAAAAAAAAAGACGAAGGAAGAGGAGGAAGGAAAAAAAAATAGATGGTGAGAGAGGAGAGACGAAGAGGAGGAGGAGGAGGAGGAGGAGGAGGAGAACGAGGAGGAGGAGAAGGAGGACTGGTAAAATGAGAGGGAAGAAGTAAGGGAAAGAAGAAAGAGAAAGAAGGAGATGGAGGAAAGAAGAACTGGGAGGAGGAGGAGGAGGAGAGACCTTGAGAGATCCCTGAGAGCTGGTCGTCTCCTGCCTGAGCACTTATGCATCTCCTGAGGAAGGTTTCTATCCTGCATATCTTTACACCTTGCCTTCACGGTCACACCACCTTATACAGACGCCCAGGATCCGTGCGTGCGTGTGTGTGTGTGTGTGTGTGTGTGTGTGTGTGTGTGTGTGTGTGTGTGTGTGTGTGTGTGTGTGTGTGTGTGTGTGTGTGTGTGTGTGTGTGCAAATACTACTACTACTTCCACATAAGCCTTAAAACTAACCATTTTTTCCGTTTTTCTTCTATGAATGTGACTAAAACTGAAAAAAAAGGTTAAAAGAAATTAGTGAATATGTAAAATGCAGAGGTTTAAAAGTTAATAGGAAAAAAGTCACATAACCTCCGTCCGGTGATGTCATTCACACACACACACACACACACACATAGTTGAAGGCCACCCACTCCCTCTCTCTCTCTCTCTCTCTCTCTCTCTCTCTCTCTCTCTCTCTCTCTCTCTCTCTCTCTCTCTGTCACACTTGAATCAGCCTTCGATTCCTGCCGCTACACTTGTTACGGTACATTAAAGCCCTCCTCCTGCCTACTATGGCCTCCTGCTGTTGCTCCCGCCCGCCCTTAGCCCCGTCGCGCCCCATCTCACTACCTTGGAGACCTCCCCGCTACGCCACGCCTCACCACGCGTCCCCACGAACAGTGATCTCTTAACTTCCTCGTCCAACGGGCTTTTGTTTGTTTTGGCATCTTCCTCGTGGGGCTTAGACGTCAATCGGGTGTGTTTGGTCGTCGTCCTCCTCCTCCTCCTCCTCCTCCTCCTCCTCCTCCTCCTCTTCTTCTTCTTCTTCTCCTTCTTCTTCTTCTTCTTCTTCTTCTTCTTCTTCTTCTTCTTCTTCTTCTTCTATAATTTCATTACTAGCTATTCACCTGTTTCGTCCTTCCTTCCTTCTATCATTCATCCCTCTCTTCCTTCCTG
This sequence comes from Scylla paramamosain, assembly GCF_035594125.1. Taxonomy (NCBI): domain Eukaryota; kingdom Metazoa; phylum Arthropoda; class Malacostraca; order Decapoda; family Portunidae; genus Scylla; species Scylla paramamosain. Next base: position 21,159,016 of record NC_087171.1, on the reverse strand, counting down.
CTGCATCCCCCCTTTCCACACACACACACACACACACACACACACACACACACACACACACACTGTGTGTGTGTGTGTGTGTGTGTGTGTGTGTGTGTGTGTGTGTGTGTGTGTGTGTTGAATCTACTAGTAATCGTAATTGTCACTTACAGAATCATAACTACGGGAGATCACAACCGCCGCCACCACCACCACCACCACCACCACTAACAACAACAACAACAACAACAACAACAACAACAACAACAACAACAGCAACAACAACAACAACCCGGAAAGGCGAGGTAGTCTCAGTACCTTGCATGCTATCCACTACGGAAGAAGAAGTTAGAAGCTTTATTAGCATACAGGGAAGAGAGAGAGAGAGAGAGAGAGAGAGAGAGAGAGAGAGAGAGAGAGAGAGAGAGAGAGAGAGAGAGAGAGAGAGAGAGAGACACACACACACACACACACACACACACACACACACACACACACACACACACCAGCATGCTAGTCACGAGTGAAGACCGTCTGCCCACCCTCAATCTGCAATGAACGAGGCACCAACTCTGACCTCCATGAGACGTCAAGCAGACAAAACCACCTTTGTAAATTGCGGAGCTTTGAACTGCATCCACAATCGTTCCGGCGTCTCATATCTCCACTGCTCTTAACACATAACCCTTGTGGAAATGACTGGTGGGTTACAAGAGTGCTTTCGTGATCCTAGTTGAAGTTTAAAGGATTCTAGACAACGAGAAGAAAGGAACACAAGAGTCTGAGTTACTGGTGAAGTTGCTTTCATGAATCTGATGAGAGTTTAAAAGATTCTACACAACATGAGAGAAGCTAGATAAGAAAGAGTCTGATTCATTCTAATTTTGATGTGGTGTCTGAAGAGAACTATTTTCATGACTCTATTGATGGTTTAGAGAATTCTACACATTCAGAAGAAGGAATCATGAGAGTTTAGCTTATCATCATCTCTGTGGCCTTTGAAAATAGCCCTTATGAAAGCCTAAAGCATTTACAAATACCGTTTTTACTCATTCCCTAATGAGACTACTTGTGATGTATATACCAGGCCAGGACACGGCGCCAATCAGTGGGTGTATATTCTGGCAGGATATATCACTCAAGAAAAACAACGAAACCTGTTACATTATTACAAACCCTGGCTTTACATTAGAAATTGGTCACTATCACATTAATTATCAGGGATGGATACACCCTCTCTCTCTCTCTCTCTCTCTCTCTCTCTCTCTCTCTCTCTCTCTCTGACCAGACGCACGATCAAGGGCAGACCAAAGCGGGGGTGATTGAGCTTACTGAGACACAGAGTAAAGTTTATGCCACATGAGCGCTGCATAACCTTGGGTGCTGCGCGAGTCTGGCCAGCAAGTTCCAGAGACGGACAGCTCCCTCTGAAGATGTAATGTGTACTGAAGGAGGGCGCAGGTGTGAGAGGTATATATGTTTGTCTAATATGGTGTCTGGAAATGCTTTGTTTTTTTTTATGTAAGAGTATGAATGATTGGAGTAGTAATGGTTTAATGTTTGTTGTATTTATATTATTAGTAAGTGTACGAATGGAAACAACTTTGCGTAATAAATGGTGAAGGTTGTTTTTGCGTGTAGTTTGCTTGGGGTATTCTGTGCTGGTACGTGGATTGTACATGAGCTTAGTTTGTGGTCTTTGTAGGTAAAAAAATCATTAAATCAAACGCTGCAAGAACAAAAGAATGAAAGCAAGAACAACACACTTACAGGTATCACTAAACCAATAATTTCCGATCACTTCGTCAGCAAGACATTCACAATTCGTTACACACAACTTGAGCAATGATCAGCGCATTTGATTGCCATTACGAGGCGGCTGAGAGCATAACGAGATCCACTAATAATGCAAGGAAGCTTAACGAGGCGAACAGTACTAGATAGAACAAGCTTCTTTAATTAAGTCTTGGTGGATTTCAAGGATGCTTTCATGATTCTGGCGGCACTTTATAAGATTCTACACATTCTATAGGAGAGAAGGGTTATGAGACACACGAATAATGCAAATAGAAGGTTAACGAAAGATTTACTGAGGTGAACAGTACTTGATAGAGCGTATATTCTTAAAACCATGGTGAATTTCGTGGGTGTTTTCATGATTGTGGTGGTAATTTAAAGAATTCTACACCTATATGTACTAAGGTCTGCTAATATCTCTGACCTGAAAAAAAATAAAATAAAATAAAAAAACACGTAATCAACCTTCTGGCTTTCTCTGTCCATGCAAACTAATTTTTACACACATATATACTGACGTGTCCTAGATTTTTAAAAGACACACATACGTACTGATGTCTCTTAAATAACTTTGTTGGCCTTGGAAAAAGAAAAAAACAAGTAATTAACCTTCTCACTTTCTTTCTTACAATTCGTTACACTGCTCAGAATACCAACAAACAGCGACCATAACTACAAACAGGTTCAGGGAGCAATATTTGATCTTACTCGCTGCATTTAACTTGGTGATGACTCCAGCGTGCCTGGGAGCGTCGTTCGTTACTGAGGCAAAGAGCGAACACATGCATGCTCAATCTGGCGTCCTTGCTGGGGAACCTTGGCTGGGATTGCTGGAAGTGAGTCCTGAAAGTACTGTGCTTGTTTGGTGTAAATTCATGAAGGACTCAGACGTTTATTTATTTATTTATTTTTTTATTTATTTAACCCTTTCACTCCTATATGTAACATTCACAATACTAAAAAAAATATAAATGTATTGAATGTTTATAAGCAAAGAAGAAAGAAAGGGGATTGAAAAATAGATTCCTAGCCAGTATAATATCTGAGTGTGGCTGTAGGTTTCAGAGTGGATGATAATTAAGAAAGGATGTACCAAATAGCAGTGAAAGGGTTAAATATTATATACATTAGAGAATACAACTTTTAAAAGACATTTTTTTTTTTTGTACTGGTCTCTAAAATACGTCCTTTTCTAGCTTAACAAAGATTAAATTCTTAGATCTATGTTCGATTATTCTTTGTGTCTATTTAAACATTACGGTACTTGAAAATTACATACATTGAAAATACAACTTTTAAAAGGCATATTTTTTTTATTACAATGAACAATATGCACCAAGGCATAAATTTCACACAACTTTCAAAATCATGCGGGTAAACCAACATCCGGTGCATCAGGTGTCTACATTTGCAAAGACTCACAGGGGAAATACCAAGAGGAGGTTCACGTGTCTGGCAGCGAGAGAGGTGACAA
>NC_087171.1:21145766-21150766 GCF_035594125.1 Scylla paramamosain | reverse complement strand
CACCACCACCGTCGCCAGCGTAGCACCACAGACCCGCATGGCTGATGATATGATGAGTGTGTGGCGCGTCACTGTCTCCTCCCCATCGCTGCTACATTGTGGTGATGATGGTGATGATGATGATAATGGTGATGAAGCTACGAACAGGGGGTGAAGTCAGGCTCTCTCTGTCTGTCTCTCTAAGCGCCAACAGGCATATAAGGAAGAACAGCACCGATTTCTTTCCTTGCTTATTCATCTCCTTGTGTAAATAGTTTCAGATCAAGGTCACGTTTATCTTCCCACACGGATGACTCCAGTACAACAGTGTTTCCTACTTTGGGGTGTTACGTACAATATTTCTGAGGTGTTGGGAGTGTGCCGTATTCTGAAACACATCCGCGACGAACCTCCACTACACTCAAAAGCATTCAGCTGAAGCTACACGGGTTTTTAACGGGTGTTTTTACAGATCTGGTGAGAGATTAGCATGGTTTCTGCATTATTAAGAGGGGGAACAGTCTCGAGAACCTAGCTAATCACCTCCGTGCCTTTTGGAGGGGTAAGAGCAAAGGGTTTATGAATATGGGTCTTTCAATATTGCCTTAGCTCCCCAGTACATACTAGTAACTGAATAACACTCATATGAAGGAAGGCAATAAGTTAAACAGCAAGAGACAATATTTATTTATCTGTCACTCAGCACAATAAACACCTGAGATACAAAAGCGACTCACGAACACGGAAGAACGCAAGGCAAGAACAAACAGCAAGATAGGAGAGGGGGCAAAGGGTAGCAGATTAGGCGGCGTGGGACACAGGACACTCACACTGACTGACTTGCACTTTTAACACAGGGTCAGACGCCTCTCTTGTGTTGCCTCACCGCTTACAATCATCTGTAAACACACCCACTACCACCACCGCCGCCGCCGCCGCCTCGCCACCCACCACCACCACCACCACCGCCAATGACAAAATCTCCCTGTCCTAACGCGCCAAGAATGCTGCTGATCAGGGTGGTGACAGCGAGATGGTGATGGCGTAGTGGTGCTGTGTGATGGTGCCACTGATACCCACGTAGTACACTTCTGCGCCGCATCTCCACTACTTTCCAAAGGCTTTAGTTGAGGTGGCGGGTTTTTAAGGTGGTTTTACGGTTCTAGTGACAGATTAACAAGATTTCTTCATGATTTACAGGAGAAACACTCGTGAGAACTCCGGCTAATCATCTCTGTGGCCTTGGAAAACAGTCGCGGTGAGAGAGCAGTGTTTCAAAATACGGGCCAGAGTAGTTACTATTGCCTCAAAGAATATACTTCAGTTAGTTCTGAGTTACCGTTATTATGCTTGTCTTAGGTACATATGCACACACACACACACACACATTCACCCACACTATATAACAAAATTTACATGCGTTTCCTAATGGGTCTTTCCCTTGTTGAGCCCACGGTGCCCTCCGCCGCAAGGATACGTTCTTGAACCAACGCTGTTTACAGTTAAGCCAGAGATGCACGTACGAGTAACTCACATAATTCTGAAACACTTCTGCGCCGCCACCTCCACTACTTTCCAAAGGCTCTAGTTGAAGTGGCACATGTTTTTTAAGAGTGTTTTTAAGGTTCTAGTGAAAGATTAACAAGATTTCTACATTATTAACAGCAGAAACACTCTTGAGAGCCCAGCATATCACCTCTGCGCCCCTTGAAAATTGTCGTGGTGAAGTAGATGAAAGTGTCCCTAAATATGGGTTTATAATAACTCACACGGGTTTATATGAGTAATTTTACGGTTCTAATGACAGATTAACAAGATTTCTACATTATTAATAGGAGAAACACTCTTGAGAACCCGGCTAATAACCTCTGCGGCCTTTGAAAATAGTCGTGGTGAAAACAGTAGGAGCGAGAGAGCAAGAGAGCAAAATTTTTGAATACAGGCCTAAGTTGCATGTTACAAAGGCAATAATCCTCAACCACCGCGAGATTGTGAACACTGGTGCGTTCCTTGTGCAGCTGACCGTCCGAGACACGTAGGCACACAAGCAAACACTGAACATTTGTGACGTCAGCAGCAGAGGCACAAAAGACCTCACATGCACACTCACAAATTAACATTCTGCTAATAGGGAGCCGTGTGTGAGTGATGAGGCGCGTCAGTCGTCAAGGATAAGGGTACGTGTGGGTGTTGGCCTCACACACCACCACCACCACCATCACCACTGCAGGCACCCACCACTACCACCACCACAACAAAAACATCTACAACTACTACTACAATTACTACTAAGTGACATTTAACTTGTCACCCGAGGAATTCACAGGCACACATACACAAGCCACCATTGCAAACTACCGCTACCACCACTACCACCACCGCCGCCTCTACCACCGTCGCCGCCACACCGCTACCGTCTCAAGGCATTGATTCCTGTACTCTTCATTCGACTCTTCACTCGGCCTACTAATTAACAAAGGGTGAGTGACACTAATCACACGTTCCTGCACGCTGCCACTCGTTACATTCCTGCAAGCTAATCTAAAAGCACAGTTACACGATGTAATTTATCTAATGACCATAATAAGCATAAAAAATCTAATACAATACATCGTTTAATCATAATCCCAAGCTAATATGAGTGTGCTATCAGATGTTACCCACGCCGCTTCGCAAGTTTTTACACCTTGGCAAAATAAAATCAAGATATACAAGTGCACAAGTAACATACACGCAGAGAAAACGTTCAGCGGATTCTCGTTCTCCGTGCCACCAATGACCCTGTATTCATTCACCATAACAGCGAGGTCACGTGGCGAATAACACAATAAAGAAAGACTCTGGAATACAGCCTCTTAACCCTTTCACTGCGACACGAGACAATCAGCAGCACCAGAAGCAGCACGTTAAGTTTTTATAAGCATCTACGAGAAAGTTAGCGATGAAAAAGAATACATTTTGCAGTTTCTTCCCACTTCAGAGATTGGACGTGGCTGTAGAACAAGTAAAGATGTCTTAAAGTGAGTGGTAATTAGGGAAAGGTGTACCACGTGGCAATCAAAAGGTTAACAGAACGAAGTAAGATCAAAACAAAGATCATACACCAAATACATCATGCCACTACCTGACTCAGTATATTCAAGCAACACATCGAGGTCATATGGCGCCTAATACAACAAACAAGGGTTGTGAAATACGTCTTTTAAGTATAACCTCCATAACACCTGCCGGAATCCACTAAGGTGAGACAATTAAGAAGACCGGAAATCAAGCCCTACTCAGCCCAGGTGAGAGAGAGAGAGAGAGAGAGAGAGAGAGAGAGAGAGAGAGAGAGAGAGAGAGAGAGAGAGAGAGAGAGAGAGAGAGAGAGAGAGAGAGAGAGAGAGAAAGGTAAAATAATAACTGCAATGCACAGAAAGACAGAACACAACATAAAGAAAGAAAAAAAAGAGAAAAAGTAAGAAAAGAGAAAGAAAGAAAAAAAAAGAAAGCAAGAAAAAGAGAAGAAAGAAAGTAACAAAACAAAATAATCAATGCTACCACACTTTATGTATAAAAGAAACCAAAAAAAAAAGAAAACAAGAAACAAAAAATAAGAAAAAAGAAACGGAACACACAGCAGACCAAAATATTAAAAGACATGGAAGCACCTGAGCACACCTGGCTTTGAAATGGACACTACCTCACTGCTGTACGCGTTACCATCTGCCCTACGTACTTTCCAATGACGAACACACTCACTTAAAATCGTAAACAAACCGTCCCCGCCCTCTCACTCTCTCATACAGGATAAAAAAAAACAACGGAAGACCCTACCCACCCAAAAAAAAAAAAAAAAGTTGACGAACAATAGGAAAATCTGCAATAAAGACCGACACTGACAAACAAAAATAGGAAAGTTGATAAATAGTAGGAAAATTAGTTAGCTGTAAGATTGATAAATAGGAAGGAGATGATGGAAAGGTGTTTGCAGCAATGACCTGGGCTTAGAAGAAAATCCCAGAAAAAGTGAGAGGGGAAGGATATCGACTTACTCTAGGAAAACAAACAGTTAGAGTGTTGAACAATATTCCTTAGAAGTTACGAAAGAGAAGACTAAGAAGTAACCACGTGTAGAGGTAGTAAGTAAGTAGAAAACGGCTTAAAAGGTCATTTACGAGAGAGAGAGAGAGAGAGAGAGAGAGAGAGAGAGAGAGAGAGAGAGAGAGAAGAGAGAGAGAGAGAGAGAGAGAGAGAGAGAGAGTATATGCACACGTGGATAACAATTAGAGACAAGAAAAATGGCCAGATGAAGAGTGGTGCATGTTACAACACACCACACACACACACACACACACACACACACACACCACACACACACACACACACACACACACACACACACACACACACACGAACGCGGAAGAGACCATGCAAAGAGAAGACACTAACAGGAGGGAAAAAAAGAGAGAGAAAAAAATAAGCGAAGGACGAAAAGAGGTGATAGAACGTAGTAGGCACGGAGAGAGAGAGAGAGAGAGAGAGAGAGAGAGAGAGAGAGAGAGAGAGAGGGGGGGAGGGGGGAAGGTGGTGGTAGTGCGTATCAGGATGCAGCGCGGGGTGACTGCTGGGCGTGGCGGGGTCAGCGAGCAGGTGAGCAGCCCAGGTGAGGCGACAGGTGAGGCGAGGTGACTAGGGCGCACCAGCAGCTCTATCTTACTCATTATTTGTTCATGTTAGAATATATCTGGGGCGACTGAAGTGCATGGGAAGGTTTCCATTAAATATTATTCGTTCATACTTCAACTAATAAGGCTTTTTTAACCCTTTCACTTTGATGCGAGACAATTATCATCGCCATATACAATGTATGAAATCTTTATAAGCACCTCCAAGAATGTTATGGGTGAAAAAAATAGATTTTGCAATTTCTATCCAGTTTAAAGGTTGGGTGGGGCTTACAGAGCAAGTAAATATGTCTCAGAGTGACTGGTAATTAGGGGAAAGGTGTACCAAGTGGCAGTCAAAGGGTTAGTGTTATA
>NC_087171.1:21108266-21143266 GCF_035594125.1 Scylla paramamosain | reverse complement strand
TGGTGATGGTGACGGTGGGTGATGGTGGTAGTCAATTTTGGTGGTGAGTAATGGTGGTGCTTGCGGTGGCGATGGTGGGTGGTAGTGGTAGTGGTGGTGATAAAATCCAAGTGATGAACGATATTGCTGTACTATTTAACAGGAGGAGGAGGAGGAGGAGGAGGAGGAGAAATACTAGCTCTGTTTAAACGAACAATCCTTCTATGAACACACACACACACACACACACACACACACACACACACACACACACACACACACACACACACACACACACACACAAAACAAACTTCTTCACTGCAAAATTGAACAAGACAAAGAAACCCCCCCCCTCCTCTCTCCTCTCTCTCTCTCTCTCTCTTCTCTCTCTCTCTCCTCTTCTCTCTCTCTCTCTCTCTCTCTCTCTCTCTCTCTCTCTCTCTCTCTCTCTCTCTCCTGCTACACTGATCACGTAAATGCTAAACTGCGTGGGTGACCGTGAGAATGACATCAGACTGGTGACGGTTCTAATGCTCTTAAGATATCAGAGAGGAGGCTGACGAGGTGGTGGTGGTGGTGGTGAAGGCAATTACACATGGTTACTTGATGACAAACCGCCCAAGGACATTTCTCTTTACATCTGCTGTCTCTTCTAAATATTTTACTTGCTATATATTGGAAAATCTTGACTCCTTTTCCCTTTTCAAGCAGCTTCTTGTAAATATTTCATACATTGCCTTTAGTGATGTGACTTTTTGCATGTCGCAGGGAAGGAATTAGCCCCTGTCCCTTTGATACGAGACAATTATCACCACTATATGCAGTGTATGAAATCTTTATAAGGGTCTGCAAGAAAGTTATGGGTGAAAAAGAATAGATTTTGCAATTTCTACCCAGTTTAAAGATCGGATGTGGCTCTAGAACAAGTAAAGACGTCTCAGAGTGATTAATTAGGGAAAGGGGTACCAAGTGGCAGTCAAAGGGTTTAAAGAAGAACAAAGTATATAAAAGATAACACATAAAGAGAATATTTTAAGATACAGACTTTTACGGTGTAGTAAATAACTAAACACACAGATTTTTAAAAGCATACATAAATTCTTGAATGTATAAAGTCATCATTCCTGCTGAACACAATTTTAAAAGCTTGTATGAACTCTCAGGTAGCAAAACTTCTCGCTTATGATAAAGTCTCTATTGCTGATGGACCAAACCTGTCTGCTGAAGGAGAGGAAATCTGACAGGGCGGAACGAGTTAGCGAAAGAAGCACTGTTATAATTATGGCCTTTTGTTTCTTTTTTTTTACTTTTTCTTATGTAAATTTTTCATGTCTATATTTAACTATTTTGTGGGACTCTTATTGGGTTTGTATTAATTCTGTATTTTTCCTTCCCCTTTGATGCTCTAAAAACAACAAGAACAATAAGAGTAATAATAACAAATAAGGAACTAGTTTTGGTAAGTTCATTGCCCTTATAAGCACCAACTCAGACATTCTCACTCGTAGATATTCATATCCCCTTCATTCCTTCACTTCCCCTTCTTACACAAACATACCAAAAATAACAGTAATACTAATAAAAGAGACTTACCTTATTTTCGTCAACCCTAAGGACCAAATTCTGAAAACACCTGCCTGCTCTTTTAGTTGAAATTACACGTATTTTTGACAGCAATTTTTTTTTTTTTTTTATGATTCTAAGTGACAGATTAACAAGATTTGCACATTATTAACGGGAAAAACACTCATGAGAACCCGGCTAATCATCTCTGTGACCTTGGAAAACAGTCGTGGCGAGAGACCAGAGCCTTCTAAAATACAGCCCAGACACTCTTACTTTTTCGCATTTCCTTCATTCCTTCGACTGTTTTGTGGCTCGGGACAGTCACGCCCAGAGAGAGAGAGAGAGAGTGACATGTTCATATTTCTTCATCCACTTCTGGCACTGAGTTGACGCATAAATTGTGATCAGTGCCTGTGTGGGTTTGGCAAAGGTGCACAACCTTACACCTGTCAAGCCTGAATGACACCTGACACTTGCAGCCAGAGTGGGATAATACTGTGCAGGTCTTTCTGGTGATGTCACTGCCTTGTGCTGGGGCTCGGTGTTTCCTCTCTCTCTCTCTCTCTCTCTCTCTCTCTCTAGTTCAGTGTCGTATGTAAGTCTTCAGGAATGCACCAATCTCTTTGACTGCTTTGGTTTTCTTCTCAAGTTAAATATTTTCATTGCTATGCTTGTTTTTGTACTGTAGTGTGTTAAATAGTTATGTAGCTTTAAATTCGTAGTAGTAGTAGTAGTAAGTAGTAGTAGTAGTAGTAGTAGTAGTAGTAGTAGTAGTAGTAGTAGTAGTAGTAGTAGTAGTAAGTGGTGGTGATAGTTGTTGTAGTAGTAGTAGTAGTGGTAGTAGCAGTAGCAGTAGTAGTAGTAATGATACAGCAACTACTACTGCTACTACTACTACTACTACTACTACTACTACTACTATCATTTACTTTACAGTGCTCTATAATCTAATTACTGACTAATCCCTTGACGTCCTCCCTCTCTCATCCGCGCTTGACAGGACGTGGCGTTAATTGCGATATTTCCAAGAACTTTTTTTGTGATTCTGGCGAGGGTTACCAAGCACTCTACACCATCAACAGAAAAAAAAAAAAAAAACTTAGAAAACGTGACTAATACAATGTCTGTCGCTTTTGAAAACAGGCGTGACGAGAGATCAAAATGCTTAAGAGAACACGAGAAAATTTATTTGTTTATTTTTCCATGTGACATTGGACTAGGACAACAGAAAACGTAAAAGGAAAAAAAACAAAAAAACAAAACAGGAAATGCCTACTAATGGTGCCACTCCTAAAAAAAAAAAAAAACACACAAAGCCGGAAACATTAAAAAAAAAAAAAAAAACTAAAGAATGAATGTCTTAAAACCTAAAATACATAGATAAACACACGAACACACGCACCATTCATTACCAATGCAAAAGGTTACCTACGTGGGTGCAATCTCTTTGCCTACCAGTATATACCAGAGAGAGTAACATTACAAGGAGGACAGGGAGCGGAGAAGAAAAATACTGTTATGAGGCGACACTGACAGACTGGGAGAGAGAAGACGCGACAGACAGACAGACAGACAGACAGAGAGAGAGAGAGAGAGAGAGAGAGAGAGAGAGAGAGAGGAGAGAGAGAGAGAGAGAGAGAGGGTCCCTGCCACCACCATCACCACCGCTGTCGAATTTATTTTTGCTTATGAGTCAAGTAGTAGTAGTGGTGGTGGTGGTTGTGGTGGTGGTGGATAGGGTAGAAAAAAAGCCCGTCGGGACAAGTGGGTGTGGTAGTGGTGGTGGTGGTGGTGGTGGTGGTAATATGGGTGTGGTGTAGTGGCAGATGGCGAGAGAGAGAGAGAGAGAGAGAGAGAGTGAGAGAGAGAGAGAGAGAGAGAGAGAGAGAGAGAGAGAGAGAGAGAGAGAGAGAGAGAGAGAGACCTGACTTATTAACTATTCGAATCACCAATGAACCTACAACTTCACCATTCAACTATCATAATTTACCTAGGCCTATTCATCACCAACATTCACACACCAGTCACCACCGGGCACTTGCATACAACCAACACCATTTACTTTACGTCATAAGTGTCCTTTTTAATTTTTCTACCCATTCATTCACTCCCCTTTCCCATTTCTCACTTCCCTCCCTTCACCAGTCACCAGCAGCAAGCACTAGCATCAAATCAGCACCCCATTAAATGTCATCACTAAAACTAATGAGTCTCGTATTGCCGCTCATGTTCCTTTGCTCAAGTACACACTCTCTCACTGATCCTCGCCACTCATCAGCCTCTTGACGCGCTGAATGCTCCGACAGTGCTTAAAATGCTGGCACGAGGCGGGCTACATTGTTTGTTTAAGGGATTAATTGCGTGAAGCGATGCGTAGGACATTGGTGGTGGTGGTGGTGGTGGTGGTGGTGGTGGTGGTGGTGGATGGTAGTAGCAGTAGTAGTAGTGTAGTAGTAGTAGTAGTAGTAGTAGTAGTAGTAGTAGTAGTAGTAGTTGTTGTTGTTGTTGTTGATTACTACTACTACTGCTACCATTACTACTACTACTACTACTACTACTACTACTACTACTACTACTACTACTACTACTAATAATAATAATAATAATAATAACAATAATAATAACAATCCGCATGTTAACGTGTCCGCCGGTGTGTGCGTGCGCTCAAGCTCGTCCGTTTCCTTCCCGTTTCATGAATAAACAAATCATTCCTATTACTCATTTATCTATTATCACTTTTACAACGAACACTGACCAATGATTCCCATAATTCCACGGCACAGAATACAAGAAAAAAAAAACACACGAGGCAGTAGAGGAAGGAAAACAAAACAAAATAAAATAAACAAATAAATCATCACTACACACAAACACACACACACACACAAAAGTTAATCAAACATATACACACCTAACATACAGCAAAGGAAAACAAAGGAAGATAACAGCAGTGAAAGGATTAAACCAACTAACAATGGAGACACAATCTTGCGTCACAGCAGCTCTGGGAAACACATGGGCTAATCGGTAGTGGTCTTAGTAGGTCTTAGTGACACCCTGCCTCACAAAAGAGCTGGGATGCGCAACCTAATAGTGGCATAAGAACAGGGTACATCGTCATCCTATCCCCCACCGTGACGGATTCACTCCCTGCTAACCTCTTTAATACTAAGACGTCACTTTTATTACTCGTAGCACAATCTGAGTATCATTTAAAGTTTAGGATTGATTTGTTTGTCTTCATAATCAAGTGGCTAACAGTTATCTGGGGGTAAGAAATACAACTAAGTAAGAAAATAAAGGCTGGTGCAGGAAGCCATCAGACCTGCACGTGGCAGTCCCTGTCTGAAATATGCCAACTTACTTCCCCCTATCATCCCCATCCTATCTTCTAAACCTCCCTATGACTCACCACTAACAACCTGGTTACTGAGTCCGTTCCATTCATCTACCACTCTAGTTGAGAACCAATTCTTTCCTATGAAACATGCCTACTTACTTCTCCCTATCATCCTCATCTATAAATATGTCTAATCCTCTTTTAAAGCTCCCTAATGACTCAGCACTAACAATACATACTGAGTGACGAGCGAAGTCACGTGTCACGGTGGCGGTGCTAGGTAATGACAAATACGAGGAAGATTTTAGTCGTGTAATCCTTTTTCTTGCGACGAACTTCTTTTTTTTAAATCTAGTGAAGTATGAGGAAGGACACACAAGGCGGTAACGAGATGGTGATACCTGGCATTGCTTTCACGTCACGTTAATCTGGCCGCTTCTCCTTTGATGGCAGGTTATAAGAGTTTTGAGTTGTGATGCGGGTGGTAATGTGTCTTGTCTTTTTAATTAAGTATTTCACAGCTATTCGCTACATCTTTCCTTGATTATTTAACTCTAAGACATCTTTACTTGTTCTACAGCCACCTCCAGTCACTAAACTGAGCAGACAATGGGGAAAATCTATTCTTTTTTTAATCACCTTCCTTGTAAATGTTTATAAAGATTTCATACCTTACCTCCAGTGCTTCTAACTGTTTCGTGTCGCAATGAAAGGGAATTTTAATGCGTGTATCTTTCTATGACAGTGGCCATGGGGGAAAAAACAGGCCACTTCCAAAAGAAATGTAAAGAATGCAATCCAAAAATTGATTTATAAGTGTAGGACAAAAATACTCACATACACTACAAAAGGATGGGAAGGAAAGCTTGTTAATATGCCACTTACAAACAAACCAAACCAAACTTCATCGCAGGACAGAGAGAGAACAAAACACGTAGGTTAATTCAGTTCCAAAAATGTCCAGTACTTCTCTACTGATACGGTTCAAGTCGCAGGAAGGGAGAAAAACAAAAGCAGGCAGAGAGTTTAAGAGTTTACCAGTGAAAGGAATGAAAGACTTAAGTGAAGGGTTCTTTGTTAACTTTCTTTTATTATCTTTTTGTTATCATGTATCGCTTTATCTCTTCTATTTTTTCCTCTCTTGCGTCCTCGTCATTCTTTTCTACCTTCATTCCTTCGTTCCATTTATCTTATCCTTCCTTCCTTCCTTTCTTCCTGTACAAACGCAGTAGTTATTGGCAAGACAGTGACCCAATGCGGGGTTCGAGAAGGCAATGAGAGTGTGGATAAGATTACAGGCGGGAGGGAAATGGATGGATAAGATAGCAGCAAGTATCGGGACATACCATTACAACAACCTCATGCCAAGTTCCTCAGTCACTTTGTACTAAGATGAGAGCCAGTAACCCTTAGACTGCATTATTATATATTTCTAGTAATCCTATGTAATTTTACTTACCGAAAGTTACGCTATATGTAATGAAAGGCTTTAGTGTGTATATATATTAAATGGTACCCTTAGTTGTGAGTTTATTTTTCCTTTTATTTACGCATATTTCCTTACCGCGAATCCATCTGGAAGGCTTTTCTTTTCTTTTATTTATATTTTCATGTGTTAAGAGCATTCGTCAAGGGCATAAAGAGTAAATGAAATAAGTTAAAATATCTTGCCACTCCCAAGAGGTCAAAGAAACACACACACATACACACACACACACACACACACACACACACAAAAGGTTGGTTAATTTACTTGTGATGTCTTTTGATGGGTTACACAATTGCCTGGGGAAGTTTTCGCCAGTCATTCCCTACCACCATTCATCATCCCCCATCATGTTCCAATAACAATATATACTTTTATTTAATGTCACTTCAGCGTCGTGTGGCCTTTGGAAAGCACTCCTTATAAGAGACCAAACTTCAAAAATACGTTCATGATTCTCAAGACGAATTGAAAAATTTTTCAGGCCTTTGATTCTTGGAATTAAAAACATAGACAGAAGTTAACCAATCAGCAACGTGGCCTTTGAAAAACACTGCTTAATAACCTTTTCAGCATCAGAGAAACTTTGTAAGCTTCACAAAGAGTAAACTGAGATGTAATGGTAGTTGATGAGCAGTTAGTGGTCATTTTTAATCCTTTCATTACAACAAAATTATCTTGAAGCCAATACATTTTCTTAATGGTATTCTGAGTGAAGCTAAGCTAATATCGTGGTACTCAAAGGATTAAATGACACCAAACCGTTTGGAAACACGAACCGAGACGTGACAATTTTCTAATCCTTCGATAAAAAAAATAAGAAAAAAAAGAAAAGAAAACAAGCAGAACCCAATTAATCAACAATGTAGCCTTTGAAAACACTCCTTAAAGACACCAAGCCATTTATGAACAAGAGCCGACGAGGACAAGGAACTCATCATGACGTCACAGGTATCCACGTCCCTGTGTGTGTGTGTGTGTGTGTGTGTGTGTGTGTGTGTGTGTGTCTGTGTGTGTATGTCCCCAGCCAGGCCTCGTGTTCCAGCGGCTCTTCCCGGATTGATGGCGTCATACAAAGGGAGGGGAGCCCGTGACGCCATCAGTTCCGCGTTCAGTGAGGTCTTCTGTGCTTTGTGACTAACTGTGGTGGTCGTGGTGGTGGTCGTGGTGGTGGTGGTGGAGTACCTTGTCTCTGCCGCTCTGTCTAGTGATGATTGCTTAAGATAAATGTGTTTGTGTGTGTGTGTGTGTGTGTGTGTGTGTGTGTGTGTGTGTGTGTGTGTGTGTGTGTGTGTGTGTGTGTGTGTGTGTGTGTGTGTGTGTGTGTGTGTGTGTTTGTCCCGTTTTTAATTTATCTTATTATGTTCACTTGATATTTTTTTCCTGTGTGTGTGTGTGTGTGTGTGTGTGTGTGTGTGTGTGTGTGTGTGTGTGTGATATCAACAAGACCACTGACTAAGATGTTTACTTTGTCAGTATGTTTGTCCGTAAGGAACCAAGCAAGCACGCACGCACGCACGCACGTAAATAAAAGTATAAGTAAGCCAGTAGGTAAGTATTCTCTCTCTCTCTCTCTCTCTCTCTCTCTCTCTCTCTCTCTCTCTCTCCTCTCTCTCTCTCTCTCTCTCTCTCTCTCATCTACATTGTGTGTGTCGGGGTCGGGGGGGGGGTGAATTGTTGTTTACTAGTAAGATACGAGCGGATGTTTACTGTATCAAGTGCAGAGATGTTGTCAGTCTTATCTCTTTATACCATGACTATGCATCAGTAATTCCCAGAGAGAGAGATACGCAGCTCAAGAGGCATGACTGCGTACACGTCTGCCCAATGTTTGCTGATGGCTCTTCGTTCGTATTCTAGAACATAAGATGATAAAGTAAGGGAAAGTGCAAACAAGAGTTCATCAGGCTTACACGTGGTGTTCCCAAGCACTGAATTCTTGTACAAGGAGGAATGGAGGGGAGGAAAGGTGCTACATGTAATTATTCGGGTTCTCATTGGTGTTTCCCTCTTTGATAGCAAGTAGGGAGTGCTTTTTGCCACTGAAAACACCCATTAGTCCTAAACACTTCGGACTCACATAAGGAATATTCTGAAAGGTCCCATATAATGATTAAACGGGTTCTCACTAGTGTTTTTCTCTTTACTAGGGAATAATGACTCTATTTGTCAGTCTTGATGAAAATATCCATTACTCTCAAACGTTTTGGACTTACGCAAGGACGTTTTTGAAAGGTCACCTAAATGAAAATGTTTTAGACTCTGATAAGGAATATTTACAAAGACAACACAAAAAGTAATTGGGTTCTCACTGGTATTTTCCTCTTTGGTAGTGACTAAAGAGTCCTTCTTAAACTATCTTATCATTCTGCAACGCTTTAGTGATAAACGCTATTTTCAAAGGACGCAGAGATGATATATCACGTGCTAATATATATTTTCCCCATTAATGATTTAGAATCCCTCTTAAACTGAGACTAGAATCACGAAAACACACTTGAAAACCCCAATAATTTCCACGACAGCCTGTTAACCTTTTCCTCTGCAATATGTAACAATTCACATCACTAAAAGCAACGCGTGGAATCATTATAAGTATTTACAAGAAGGAAAGGGATTAAAAAAGAATAGATTTTGCAATGTCTGGCCAGTACAGTGTTTGGAGATGGCTGTAGAGCAGGCAGAGATTTAAAGTGTTTAGTAATTAAGGTGGATGTGTCAAATACAAGATGAGATGAAACCTGAATTGAGAATATTGTCCAAGTTTTCGTGAGTCATCAGATCGCAAGGGACTTTCCGTATAGGAAGAAGATTTTTTTTAGTGTTGCTTCCGGCAAACGTGGAATGCAACAAATACAGCATCAACAAAGGGAACGATTTCAAACTCGCACCACTAAGATTGCCAACACCAGTAAACACAAACCTTTGACAACGACACTAGAGAACAAACAATTTCAGAACATGAACCTAGGAGATACAAGAAATATTTTAGAGGTTACATTACAAATCTGACTTAAAAGCAAAAAAAAAAAAAAAAAGAGCATTACCTTTGTTTCCCTTGAAGTTATTGATACATAAATGGAAACAGTACTGTAAACAAAAATAAAAAAAAAACAATTTAACAACACAAGCAAGGGAAACAGAAGGGATACTGGCTAGAAGTAACGCTGTACCCTTGAGCCCTAGGACTGGAGGGGGATAAGGGCGCCAGATCCGGGACACAAGGGCAAGTCAGACATCCGAGTTATCACAGCTCTCTCAGGAAGAAGAGAGAGAGAGAGAGAGAGAGAGAGAGAGAGAGAGAGAGAGAGAGAGAGAGAGAGAGAGAGAGAGAGAGAGAGAGAGAGAGAGAGAGAGAGAGAGAGAGAGAGAGAGAGACAAAAAAAGATGAGTCTGCCTTCTGTGTGAGGCTCGAACCAAGGGCAGTGTGTTTGGGGATCAGTATGCGAGCCAGTGGTCCGTTGATGGAGTGGCGGTGCTCTACGTGTGACTTGTGGTGTTTTATCACTGTTGCTTAACGTTATGGTGCTTTCCTCTCCCACTCCCTTCATCGGTGCCCTTATCCACACCTGTCTCTTATACTACCTGTGTTCCCGCCCCCTCCCACACAGACACACACACGTACGGTACCGTTAGCCAGGTGTCATTGCAGTATCTTATCCTTCATTGCACCTTATACATTGTCTTCAGTTCCCCGTAAACGAAAGAACGAAGAGAACGAAAAATTATGGTTATCCACGAGGTTTCTGTTCTTAAATCACTCCATTGCACACTGTATATTATCGTTCTTCTCCCTTCATCACACGAGGAACATAAGGTATTGAGGAATCTGGTAAAGGGGAGTAACCAGCGCAATGACATACACAGCTGATGAACCTCAAGTCACACACGAATGAAGAAGAGGCCAAATACAAACAAGTCCTGCATTACATAGTGGGAGGTTAAGTTAATTTCAACGTAGCGACGTACCATCGAGCAAAAGTGAAGAATACAGTGTTTAGCTTATGATAGAGAGTAAAAACAGACCCTTTAAGTATTACAAGGTACGTAGGTTAACTCTATACCAGTGCAGCGACATATCATCGAGACTCGAGTGAAGATCAAAGTATCCAGCTTATGATATAGAGTAAATAAAGACCTTTCAAGTATTACAAGGTGCATAGGTCAACTTTACACCAGCGCAGCGATATGTGAGTGAAGAATAAAAGACTCCAGCTTATAATTAAAGGGTAACTGTAATGCCACACTTACCTGTCGCCCCAAAACTGCATCTTCTGAAGGAGGGGGAGGAGGAGGGAAGAAAAAGCGGTAGACTACTTACCACGCCTATTCTTGAATCCTGACAACCAGAATACAGGTGATAATATTGACAGGAAGAGAAGCAGTGCAGGTGATGCAAATAATAATAGTAGCAATGGCTATGAGAGTAAAATAATAATAATAGTTTGTAGTAGTAATGAGGATAATAATGATGATAAAAAACACTAATAATAATGGTAATAATAGTAATAATTCGTATTGAAGCATGAAAAGCATTAGTATTTAGCACAAAAAATAAATATAAAAAATACACAATGAAAAATATAAAAGCATAAAAATATAAAGAAGAAGAAGAAGAAGAAGAAGAAGAAGAAGAAGAAGAAGAAGAAGAAGAAGAAGAAGAAGAAGAAGAAGAAGAAGAAAAAGAAAAAGAAGAAATGATAATGATAATGAAGAAAAGTAATAAAACATAACGAAACAAACACCACTATCACCATCACCACCACCACCACCATCACCACCACCACCACCACCACCACCACCACAAAGATGATGACTATGATAAAAAAAAGACAACAGAGGAACAAGAACAATAAAAACAACACCAAAAACCCTTATTCCCTTTTTTTCACCACCACCACCACCACCACCACCACCACCACCATAATAATAATAATAGCAACAGCATCCAAGGTAGAGACAGCAAACCATGACAAAGAGAAGGAGGAGGAGGAGGAGGAGGAGGAGGAGGAGAAGAAGAAAGAGGTGGATTACGAAGGATTACAAAAGGATAACGAAACAGCAACAGACCTTTTGTTTCTTGCATGGGAAGAGGAGGAGGAGGAGGAGGAGGAGGAGGAGGAGGAGGACGAGGAGGAGGAGAAACAGGAGAAGAAGGAAAGAGTTAAATATAACAATCCTACGAAATAAAAACAAAAGAAAGAAACAGAGAAACAAGGTCAACAAGTCCAAGAGAGAGAGAGAGAGAGAGAGAGAGAGAGAGAGAGAGAGAGAGAGAGAGAGAGAGAGAGAGAGAGAGAGCATACACAGAGAGAAGTCAAGCAATTTCATATCTTAGTCTTACTCACAAGCCCGGATGTGAGGGAGGCGGTGATGCAACGGTGGGGAGCGAGGCCACCACACGGGGCTTACCTGCACCAAGAGGAACACAGGTGAGCGGGTGTGTGTGCGCTTATGGCAGGGAGAGAGAGAGAGAGAGAGAGAGAGAGAGAGAGAGAGAGAGAGAGAGAGAGAGAGAGAGAGAGAGAGAGAGAGAGAGATGGAGAGGGCGAATGGATGGACATACGCAGAATTACAAACAGACAAAAGAAGAATAGACACACACACACACACACACACACACACACACACACACACACACACACACACACACACAAAGCAGCCACGCCACTGTATGAAATAGTTACATAATGTCTTATTTCATCATTGGCAGCAGCTTCTTATTATGCACTGTCCCCCTCACACACACACACACACACACACACACACACACACAGGGGTGACGTCAGGAGAGCACAACGACCCTAGTATTCCATAACCACAACCTCCGTGACCCTTGTTCGCTATATATAGAGGAAGAAATTACGACATAACCTACTCTTCCTTACCTATGTGCACCTTTCCTAGACTTTTCATGCGTTTTGTATCTCTCTCTCTCTCTCTCTCTCTCTCTCTCTCTCTCTCTCTCTCTCTCTCTCTCTCTCTCTCTTTGTGGTTCGTTTCTTCGTAACACTCAATGCAACGCAGCCAACACCATCACCATCACTTTCTTCTTCTTCTTCTTCTTCTTCTTCTTCTTCTTCTCACGCATCACGGGATCAGCCCACGCCAACGGAAAAAATAAAACAATCACGTAATCCCCGAGAGAGAGAGAGAGAGAGAGAGAGAGAGAGAGAGAGAGAGAGAGAGAGAGAGAGAGAGAGAGAGAGAGAGAGAGAGGGGAGGCTGATAGGAGTATGTAACTTCCAAATTAATATATAGTAAGTAAATAAGTAATATACTCACCACACACACACACACACACACACACACACACACTAATTATAAACACGGATTCTATTCCCTCTATTGTCTGAAACCCTTTTTTTATTTTATGGTAATCTCACTGAACATTTCAAAACCTCCAGTCTGACCACCTCACCCCCGCCTCGCCTGCCTGCTTGCATTCACTCACCGCCTGCTCCGTGCCCCGTCTTCCCTTCCCCTGCACACGCCACTATTACACTGTACAAGCGTAAACGTTTATATTGAGTACCAAACAGCATCACCACTTGTCTCATTACAGGTCCTTATTACAAAACATCTCTCAGCAGCATCCCCACTACACTCAAAAGGCTATAGTTGAAGCTACACGTATTTTTAAGGATGTTTTCACGGTTGTAGTGGCAAATTAACATGATTTTCACATTGTTAACAGGAGAAACACCCTTGGGAACCCGGCTAATCGTGTCTGTGGCCTTCGGAAATAGTCGAGGTGGGAGAGAGGAAGAGCAGAGCCTTTCAGAATGCGAGCCTTGGACGGGGATGCCGCTATCAAGGTGCACACTTATCTGCTCAGTTACAAGATGGGAAGTTTTTATAATGTTCAAGATTCCAACGAGCAGTAACGGCAGCAACAGCAACAACAGCACCAGTACCGGCAAGAAGAAGAAGAAGAAGGAGAAGAAGAAGAAGAAGAAGAAGAAACGAGACTTAAAAACACTAAAAGAAAGCAAAAAAGTGTTATTATTGCTATTCTCTTTCATCTCCTATTCCTTTTCATCCTCTCTTCTTCTTCCTCCTCTTAATACCGCTTCTCTTCATACAGGGGAGAGACAACAGGACAATAACACTTGGAATAATTCACTTCACTTCATACATTTCATTCTCAGCGGTGATTGTTTATGCCTGAGCACGATAAGGTGATAAGGGCGGTGATAGCTTGCGGGCACGGGCAGGGATGAGGGATACGGCGTGGGAGCGAGTAAGGGGCTGGTTGGTTGCTCGGTCCGTCAGCCAGGGATAGTATGAAATCTTATCAGCCTGCCTCAAGGATGGCGATTGGATGGTTATGATATTGCTGTGAGAGTGATTGAGACATGCGGTCCGTATTTTGAAGCACCTCTGCGCCGCACCTTCACTGTTTTCAAAAGGTTCTGTTTGTTGAAGCTATGCATCGTTTTTATAAGTGCGTATTCTTTTTTTTTTTTTACGGTTCTAGTGGCAGATTAAAAAGATGTATGTGTTATTAAAAGATACAGCTTTGAGAGAGAGAGAGAGAGAGAGAGAGGGAGTAATATTGTGTACCTTCACTCATCACTATCATCACTAACGTCCCATATCTTGATCGCAAACTTCTATAACTTTTATCAACTTCCCATCAACACACTATCGCCACCACCACCACCACCTGGCTAGCAACGGGAACAAACAATCAGTTATCTGGGCGACCTCCGACACGTGATGTACAGGTACCAACTCAGGCGATGTCCTATAGCGAGGCCAGAAGAGCCCTGAACACCATGAAATTGATCATTATTATTATCAGCCTCACTTAAGTAATATAGCCTAACTTAGCGTAACATAACCCAATCTAAACTGACTTAACTTATCTATCGTAACGTAACCTAATCTAATTCAGGTCCTAACTATTCTATTCTAACCTAACTTAATCTATCTAACTAACTATCCTAACGTAACTAATCTATCCTAACCTAACTTAACCAAACCTAACCTAATCTATCCTAACTTAACCTGAGCTAACATAACCTAAACTAACCTAACTTAATCTAACCTAATCTTACGTAATCTATCCCTGCATCATGACAGCACTCTTGACAACTCCTGTGACTTCCACAAGAACCTGTTGAAAGTAGTCAAGATGAGACGCCAAAACCTTTCAGAACACGAAGCAGCGGGACACGAAATATTCAGGAACTGTCGCTAGGTAGTCAGGAGTAGAATGCATTACGGAAGACAAAAGGAGACAAAAAATTAGAAGGTTTGGTCACGTAGTAAGAAGAGAAGACCAGAAACGATCAAAAGACCCTTGGGAAAACCAGCTAAGGGAAGAAGATCAAGGAAAGACAGAGAATGAAACAGAGGGATGGAACTAAGATTGACCAGCAAAGGATGAGAGTCACAGGAAGATGCAAAGGACAAAAGCAACTGGAGGAGACCCGTACATGGCGCCAACACCTCAATCTGGAGAAGGGTCCAAAGAAGAAGAAGAAGAAGAAGACGACGTTCATGTTATTGTGGGAGCTGGTTGGTTTAGGATACGAGACGCCTCGTGTGCCAACTCTCGCTTGCCAAGGTACGCAATGACGTCAAGGTGTTGCAAAGTGTTGTGATGACTGCTAACACCACACAGGACAGGAATAACGGTAGTCTTCCTGTTCATCCTATCATGTGCATCCTAACAAGCCCATCCGACGATTATAGCTCTCTCTCTCTCTCTCTCTCTCTCTCTCTCTCTCTCTCTCTCTCTCTCTCTCTCTCTCTCTCTCTCTCTCCATGATAATGAATGTATCTGTCTATATTTCAATGGATTTATTCAACTGCATACTCTACAGTGTAATATTCAGGAGAAGAAGAGGAAAATGATGAAAGAAGATGATGAGAAGAAGAGGAAAATGGTGAAAGAGGTGGTTGCGTTGTATTGAGTGTTATGAACGAACGAACCGCATAGAGAGAGAGAGAGAGAGAGAGAGAGAGAGAGAGAGAGAGAGAGAGAGAGAGAGAGAGAGAGAGAGAGAGAGAGAGATCTTTCCCTACCGAACTTCGCTAACGTAAACTTCATTAAAAACTTGTAACAAACCTTAGATTCGCTCATAATACCCTATCAACACTGCACCAAGCAAAATCAAGTTTCGCTGCTCCGTGATACGAGGAGGAGGAAGAAGAAGAAGAAGAGGAGGGAGGGGGAGACGAGGAAGGCGACGAGAAGAATTAAACATGCCGTGAATCACCAAATATGGTAGGCAGTCTGGGTGATGACACTGCGCCTGGGGTCATGACGTGGCGCTATCAGCCTTGCCATCCTCGGCCGATCAAAGGATTAATCGTATCCTCCTTCACTCGGGCCATACGTGAGGCAGCAGAGGGCGGCGGCGGCGGCGGCGGGAGGGAAGCAGGGGGTGACAGGCAGCGGCGCCACCTCTCTGAAGGGGTCACGGAGTTTAGGACAGAAGACTTAAGCATGTTTTATTACTTCTTGTCACCTCTCATTGAGTTTGAAGTGAAATGAGATGGTTCGGTCACGTACTAAGAAGAGAAGACCAGGAGGATTAAAAGAGACTGGAGAAAACCGGTTGAGGGAAGAAGATCGAGGAGACGACGGAGT
Organism: Scylla paramamosain; assembly: GCF_035594125.1. Taxonomy (NCBI): domain Eukaryota; kingdom Metazoa; phylum Arthropoda; class Malacostraca; order Decapoda; family Portunidae; genus Scylla; species Scylla paramamosain. The sequence continues at coordinate 21,127,291 of NC_087171.1, read as the reverse complement.
GTGAGATGAAGGGATGAAATTGTGGTGGAACTGCAAAGAATGGAAGTCACGGTGGAAGATGCAAGGAGGACGAGACTCGTGAATGGCACCAACCCCAAGGAAAACGACAGAAAGAAGAGGAAGATTTAGAGGTCTTAGACTACCCGAGGCATCTTAGGTACCTGCATTGCCGTGTGCCTGACCTGTGGACCTGCATGTCTGCTTAAGGCGTCTAGCTACTGGCGAGGGTGACGGGGGAGTGTGTGTCTGAAGTACGTGAGCCCCTGCACCTTACAATGATACATGTACAGCAGGTAAGTACAAGTAGCTGGCTGACTGCATGAGGCACACACACACACACACACACACACACACACACACACACACACACACACAAAAGAAGGCTAACTGTCCAGCATGTCTGCTTTTTTTTTCTTGTTTTATATTGCTCTCTCTCTCTCTCTCTCTCTCTCTCTCTCTCTCTCTCTCTCTCTCTCTCTCTCTCTCTCTCTCTCTCTCAACAGCAATACACATAAAAGTAAAACAATAGCATAGCATTTCGTGACTGTACACACACACACACACACACACACACACACACACACACACACACACACACACACACACACACACACACAAAGGAACAAGGAACGAAAAAAAAAAGAAAGTAAAGAATACTCATTTAAAAAGCAAAGCAGAGAGAGAGAGAGAGAGAGAGAGAGAGAGAGAGAGAGAGAGAGAGAGAGAGAGAGAGAGAGAGATGGTTATTGAGGTGGGAATAAAACAAAACCACTATTATCTCCACTACTGCAGCGTCACCCACTACTCCTCCTCCTCCTCCTCCTCCTCCTCCTCCTCCTCCTCCTCCTCCTCCTTTTCAAACAAGTCGAACCCTCGTGAACTTCATTAAAACTTAGACAAACACAATGTGATAGCGCTCTTTGGGGCCATAAATGTGCTTGGGAGGGAAGGAGTAAATGAGTAAGTGAATGAGTGAGGGAGGGAGGGAGAGAAACACACACCCATGAAACACTATCACTTAATAACGCAAAGGATGAAATGTACAATCGTGGTCAGAAGTACAGTAACCTGCACTCATTTCTTCGCTCTCTCACTACGAGTATTTTCAAAGGCCACAGAGATGGTTAGCCGGCTTCTCACGAGTGTTTCTCCTGTTAATAATGTAGAAATCTTGTTAATCTCTCACTAGAGCCGTGAAAACCCTTAAAAACCCGTATAATTTAAACTATAGCCTGTGGAAATTAGTGAAGATGATACGCAAGGAACGGGCGGCCTGCGTGGGACAAAGGACAGGACAAAGAGACGTGAATCAAAACAAGAGGGAGGCGAGTTGACAGGCAGGAAGCAACTCAATGACTGGGGATGAGTGGGTGGTGCCAACGCGACCACCAGTACCACTACATCATGACAGGACTAATGGGGGTCTTCCTCTGCCGGGCAGGTTGGGAATGCCTGCCGCTGTATGTCAATGACTAGTAAATCTTTCCTTAAAAACGCGTCAATTTCATTACGAGAAGAGTAATGGGCGTTTTTCTTTAAGGATGATATGTGTGTGGGTAATTAACAAGCATATTTCCTCGTTAACTGTTGGGGGACAAAGGTACAAAAGTGAGACAGGTGGTGTAGCTATGTGTGGAGGAGAGGAGAGATAAGAAAAGTGGAGGAGGATGACTGGGGGAAGAGAGGGAAAAAAGACGAGGCTAGACGTGAGACTGAGGTGGTGTAGCTAGGTGTGGAGGAGAGGAGAGATAAGAAAAGTGGAGGAGGATGACTGGAAGAAGAGGGAAACAAAGACGAGGCTAAAGGTGAGGCTGAGGAGGTGTGGCCGTGTGTAGAGGAGAGAAGAGATGAGAAACGTCGGTGGGTGCTGAGAAGGACCCGCCAGAAGAAAGAGACAGGACCCAAAACAAAACTGATGCATTGAAGGAAGATTCGTGGGTGACTGTTGTGATAGACGACGCAGAGGACAGAAAACGACAGAGACGACTGATCTACTGTGCGAAAGGTAAAGACGGATCACTCACTGTCCCTCCTTGTAAAATGTGTGTCACTTTACGTATATCATTAAAAGTACCCACGGAAATGTCCTTAGTGTTGAGAAGTGTGTCAGTAGATGCAGTGATGTTGTCTTTGTGGGGGAAAATAATGATGATGAATAGTTGTAAAATATCCCCTTTGTAATATTTATTTAGTCTAGTTTTTTATTATTTTTTTATTGCATTAGTAAGCTGCCTTTTATCATCCTTTCTTGTTTATGAGCATTGTGATGAATTGCCAAGATCACATTAGTCAGATTCAATGGGTGTAATAACCAGAGCACTTATTACTTTGAATGTCACTTGAATGTCTTAACGCGTGCGGGGTTTTCACGCGGTCCATGTTCCGAGAGTACGACAAAGAGTTGGGATGTCCAGTAGTGCTGTGATTTATGTGACGTTAACTTGTGTCAGGCAGTGTGAGGGGATACTTGTGTCCTGTGTGTGTGTGTGTGTATATGTGTGGTTAGAATCTAGGAATATTATGTCTTGGCAGTCTAACTTTACTGGTTCAACGCCCCAGCAAGAAAGACAGATAGAGCAGCTGTCTGATTAATCGGAGTGACTGATTGACTGATTGATTTATTGACTTGCTAACGAATCTGTGTGTGTGTGTATGTGAGTGAGAGAGAGAGAGAGAGAGAGAGAGAGAGAGAGAGAGAGAGAGGGAGGAAAGGTTAAGTAAATATTTATAGCCTTAAACGTAAACGGAAAAAAGTGATAAGAGTACCAATATTCAAAGAATCTGGAAACACGCACATGAAAAAAAAAAAAGAAAAGTTAAAATATAAGTTTTTCTTTTCCCTTTTTTGTAAAGTCAACTGATTCGACATGAAGGCTCAAGTGAAAATAACGGCAACCACCTTTCACAACCACAAGGACGCCGGAGTGTCCTCGCACCAACGTACAACAGAAAATTAATGGTCTCTCTCTCTCTCTCTCTCTCTCTCTCTCTCTCTCTCTCTCTCTCTCTCTCTCTCTCTCTCTCTCTCTCTCTCTCTCTGTGTCTCCTATACAAGCGGTAACGAAGAAAGGAAGGTGACAATTACCGTGGCGATCATGAAACCTTTTGTCCAATAGATAGACGTATAAGTAACGGAATGGTGTGCTGTAAATTGTTCAAAGGAGATAAGACAGTCAATTATAAGTACATAAATGTGAGATAATTGATGCTGGGGCGGCCTTGGAGTGTTAATAGTGATGATGATGATGATGACGATGATTATGCCGATGATTATGATGATAAAACAAAAGAAAACATACAATTAATAGGTAGAAGAAATATTATTAGTTTAAAATTCATGCAGGAGTTATAACAGTAATGATGACAACAATAATAATTTTCACAACAATACCAAAGACAACAAGAGGAGGAAGAGGAAGACGAGGAGGACGAGAGCACACACAACGAGCACACACAAAGCCCAAAGTGTGAAGGGAGACAGTCAAACATTACGAGACCACAAAAATATAAGAACACTAAAGATTACGTAAGATTTCACTCGGAAAAAAAAATATTAAGCTTTTCGAGGCGTCAGAGAGAGAGAGAGAGAGAGAGAGAGAGAGAGAGAGAGAGAGAGAGAGAGAGAGAGAGAGAGAGAGAGTAAACAGTACGGTTGCTTTTGTATAAAATCGGGGTGAAAACAAACTATTTGGATTTCCCCGAACCGCTATCTCTGAACGAACGGTATCTTTCTTCCTCCTCTTCCTCCTCCTCCTCCTCCTCCTCCTCCTCTTCTTCCTGCTCCTCTCTTGACGTCTGTTTTCTCTCCTCTCTTTCTCCTTTACAGATCCTTCTTCTCTTCCTTCTCTTCATCTCTCTCCTCTCTTTTCCTTTCATATTTTTCCCTCCTTCTTCCCCTTACTTGTCTCTTTTCCTCATTCTTCTCCTCGTCCTCCACTTTATCATCTTCCTCGTCTCCTTTTCCTTCCTTTTCACATTCCCCTTTCTTGTTCTCATTCGCCCCCTCGCTGCCGCTATCTCGTTGTTCCGCCCATCGCTGTTCCGCCCACCGCCCCCACCTTTTCGTCTCTCTAATTTAGTGTCTTCTTTCATCCTCACCTGGTTTTTTAACTACTGCTACTAATCTCCGCCTGTAAACACTATACTATGAAGAACGTGATGGTTGTGGCACGTTCACTTAAACACAGAGACACGTGTACAGATGGACAGGCACACGGACTGACAGGGAAGCACACGGACACATACACAACTTGTTAGGTACATCAAGATCACACGCGCAAGAATTTGTTTTGTTTTGTCTTACCACGTCTTGGAGAACCTTTTACATATGTCATCCCTCCTCACCCTTCCTCTCTTTCTCTCTCCCTTTCCTTTTCTCTTCTCTCTCTCTCTCTTCCTCTCCTACTTTCTTTTCCTCTCTCACCGTTCCCCTCCTTCTCTCTCTTTATCCAGTCACACTATTCTTCTCTCCCTTACTCCCTATGCTCTCCCCATGCGTATACCCAGCCTTACCTACCTTACCCTCTCCCAGTCCCTTCGTGTGACATCAGAGAGTTGAGAAAGAGAGCTGGATAGGGAGACTGTGGGGGTGTGAGGGTCTGGAGATGGGGAGAGAAGGGAGGAATACCTGAAGTGTTGCCTGTTCCTTCGTGACATTGCTCGCTTGAAGGTCACGAACACAGTGCCTCCGCTACCCTAACTCTATTTCTTTATCTTAACAACTACGTAGGTTAAGTTGGTGTTAGCTACTTCCTTAGCATCGTAGTAAGTTACGTAGGTAGTCCAGCTTGACCTAACGTTACTTGTGCACCTTACCAACTGTATGTGGGTTAGGTTAGTGTTGGTGTCCTAGGACCTTAGTAAGTTAAGTACGTATGTAGGTTGTAATGTTTTAGAAACCAGTATCACTTCAACCAGAGCATGGTGAAAACAGGTAGCTGAGAGTGTTTCTTCTGTTAATGATGTAGAAATCTTGGTAGTCTGTCACTACAACCATAAAAACACCCTTAGAAACCCGAGTGTAACTTCAACTAAGGTCTCTGGAATGTGGTTGAGGTGCGACGCAGAAGTGTATCAGAATGCAAGCCTCTGTGTCTTGGCAATAAGCTGAAGGCGGTGCAAGGAAGCGTCCCTGACCTATCTGAAGGAGGCGCTGATGGAGGACAGCACGCAAACAGCTCCCTCACACACTGGCCGCCCTCGACCCTCACCTACTGTCCCCTCAGCAACCCCAACAAAGCCTCCCCTCACTCTTCCCTTCCTTGTATCTTTTCTCAAGCCGTTCTCTGCGCAGTAGCCAAGCAGTCTAAGGTTCGCATTCAGAAACACTTTATCCTCTCACAGCGACTAATTTCAGACTCCATAGAGATGATCAGCCTGGTTCTCATGAGTGTTTCTCCTGTTAATAATATACAAATATCGTTAATCTGTCACTGGAACCGTAAAATCACCCTTAAAAACCCCCACGTAGCTTTAACTAGAGGTTTTTGAATGCGGTGGAGGAGCAGGAAGAGTTTCAAAATATGGTTGCATATAAGTACATCTAATACCTTTGTTCCTCACCTCCCTTATGCTAAATTTGGGTCCACAACTCTTTATCTGTTTCTGTCTTAACTCTCTGGTGCGTTGGGTAGCGTCTGAAATTTTCTGACGTGTTTATAAAGCCGCGTGATGCACTTAGGTACGTTCTTGTCTTTGGCCACGTTTGTTCTCTATCATAAGGACTGTTTTCGAACGCCACAGAGATCGTTAGTCGTGATTATGTGGGTCTTTGTCCTACTGATGATGCTTGTCTTTGGTCCGTGTACAGAAACGCTTTGCTCTCTCTCTCTCCCTCTCTCTCTCTCTCTCTCTCACCACGACGAATTTAAAAGGTTATGGAGCTTTTTCTTCCTTTCTTCTCCTCTTCCTTCTTTCCTCTCATCCTTCTCCATCACCTTTCTCTCCCGTATTCTCACCTCACCTTATTCCTTCTTTCTTTACGTCTTTCTCTTCTCCCTTTCCTCTTTCTCTACCTCCTCCCTCGCAGTTACATCCCTTCTCCCTTATTCCTTCTTTCATTGCACCTTTCACTCCCCAGCCTGCGTCATGTCCTCACCTCACCTTTGCCTCCCCACTCCTTTTTATCTCTCTTTCTTTACGCCTTTCTCTGACTGCCAACCTCCCTCCACCTCCATCTTCACCCACCCCACAGCCTCCGCCACACTGGTCAGCGTCCCGCCCTTGTCTAACCTTCACCCCTCCATAAGTTGAATCTTCTTCCCCCCAGCTCTCTCCCCCAACACTCTCTTGTCCTTCTTCTGAGTGCGCGGTGCTGAGGAGTGCAATAAACACCTCATTATTAAGTGTCGGTACAACAGACGCCCACACACAACAGCAGGAGCAGCAGGAGGAGGAAAGGAAGGGAAGTCGCAATAACTGGAGGAGATGCAGGAAAGGGAGAAGGAGGAGGAGGAGGAGGAGGAAGAAAAGAATGTTGGGGTCAAGAAAACAAAACAGAACGGAGGAGGAGGAGGAGGAGGAGGAGGAGGAGGAGGAGGAGGAGGAGGAGGAGGATAAGAAATGTGTTGCTTTGTATGGAGGTCACCTGGCTCGACAAACGACACAGCTTCACACATCACAGGTGACAAAAGGACATGAAGCGAATGAGTGTTGTTTCTTTCTTCTTCTCCTTTCCTTCTCTCTTTTTTTCCTTCTTTCTTTCCTTCGCCTTTCTTTTTTTTTTTTTATTTCAGTTATGTCCCTTACCCCTTTTTTACCTATTTCGTCTTTCTTTAACAAAATTCCTTCACAAATCCACCTATTCATCTCTTATTCCACTTACACATAAGAAATTCACAGGAACACGTGACAACAATTCCTGAAGCGACTGTACTTAAGAATAATCGCAAGGAAGCATAAAGGAACACAAACGAAAGGACAAGCAGCGCAAGACCCCGTTCAGCGGCCCTCACGACGCTCTTATCTGAAGTGAAGGATGAAAGATAGTAAGGGCGAAGGCTCCTCCCCATCTATCCAGTGTTTCCTCATGCCAGGAGGGAAAAAATGGAGGAGGAGGAGGAAGGGGAGGAGGAAATGAAGGGGAACTAAAAAAAAAATACAATGTTGGTAGTTTTGGTCTTGGAAAAAAGAGAAAAGAAAATAAGTGGATAATTCAACTAGAGGAGGAGAAAGAAGAGAAGAAGAAAAGAGAGAGAGAGAGAGAGAGAGAGAGAGAGAGAGAGAGAGAGAGAGAGAGAGAGAGAGAGAGAGAGAGAGAGAGAGAGAATCAGTGCGAGGGACGGTGTGTGTGTGTGTGTGTGTGTGTGTGTGTGTGTGTGTGTGTGTGTGTGTGTGTGTGTGTGTGTGTGTGTGTGTGTGTAAGACGGCATGGAGAGAGAGAGAGAGAGAGAGAGAGAGAGAGAGAGAGAGAGAGAGAGAGAGAGAGAGAGAGAGAGAGAGAGAGAGAGAGAGAGTAAGGGAATCTGGGCACCCTTCAGAACACACGGAGGTACCCTTAGGGGGTAGAACGTGTGTGTGTGTGTGTGTGTGTGTGTAGGAATAAAACGCAGATAATAGGAGGAGGAGGAGGAGGAGGAGGAGGAGGAGGAGGAGGAGGAGGAGGAGGAGGGGGGAGGAAGAGTGGATGGCTGAAAAAATGAAAGAAAAAAAAATAATAAAAACATAATAAGCACCCCAACAACAACAACAACAACAAACAACAACAACAACAAACAACATTAGATAACAGAGAGAGAGAGAGAGAAAAAATAAAAAAACAAGACCTGATGTTCTTTTCTTCCTCCTCCCACCACCACCACCACCACCACCACCACTACTACTACTACTGCAACACATTCTCATTAATCACATTAGTAGTAGTAGTAGTAGTAGTAGCAGCTATAATCTCTATCACCAGGAGTATCACTCGTCTTCACATCAACATAAAGATAAAGACTGCGGGCTTGCCATGTGGCGAGCAATTGTGGCGTTTCGGCGACCCTGAGGCGTGGCGAGGGTTGTTCACCTTCTATCGAGACATACACACACACACACATACACGGCCACCACACTGCGCAAACCAGACCTCCATCACCTAACCTGCCCGCCGCACGTTGCTTCCTAAACATTCACTACCCCATCCTGAAGTCTAGCTATATGTAGGTTAAGATTCTTGCGTCACTGAAGAGGAGGAGCGAATCCGAGTGATCGTCTTGATGCAGCGACCTTTACTGCCTGTCTCGTGGTGTCCTTGAACATTTGTCCTCGCTTCTCCTCCCTCACTCTGTCCATACAGGTGACTTTAGCCCGTGGTTGCGTGGTATAAGAGAGTTGTACAGCCAGCCAGTCAGTCAGTCAGCCAGTCAGATAGATAGATAGCCAGCCAATCAAACAGCAAGACAGATAGACAGACAGACAACTATTCATCCTTCCAGCTAACCAGCCATATATCTATCCATGTAACCAATTAACCATCCATCTATCCATACACCCAACCATCCATCCAGCCAGCCAGCCAGCCAGCCAGCCAGCCAGCCAACCTATACTAGTTTCAAGCCACCCCAGCTTCAGTGCACCTCAGGATACCCGGTCTCTGTAATGTCTCATCTCACGAACAGGGAAGCGCATCTCGTTGTTTGGCGAGGCTGAGTGATGGACGGCTGTATTACAGAAGCTTGTTTACATCAATGTAGTTACCATAAACAATTGTAGGGCGAAGAGGCGAGGCAAGGAAGAAAATGGTGAGGCTGGCCACCTAAACACACACACAGACACACACACACACACATATACACACACATACACACACATATACACACACACATGACGTCATTCGGAGAAGATGTGTTGGTGAGGTCATGGAAGCAGGGAGTGGAAGGGGAAGAGGAGGAGGAAGAGGAGGGGGAGGAGGAGGAGGAAGAGGAGGAAAAAAATGAAGGGGGGACGATGACAGAATAGGAAAAGATTACAGAAAAAGATGACGAAAGAAGAGAGAGAGAGAGAGAGAGAGAGAGAGAGAGAGAGAGAGAGAGAGAGAGAGAGAGAGAGAGAGAGAGAGAGAGAGAGAGAGAGAGAAACAAGGAATGGAAGGGAAAGGAAGCAAATAAAACCAGGAAGAAGGAAAAGAAACAAATAGGGAAGGAGAGAAGGATTAGAAGAAAAGACGAAGAGAAAATGATGTGAAGAAAGAGGAGAGATATTGAAAAGAGGAGTAGGAACGTAAGAAGAGAAGGAGGAGGAGGAGGAGGAGGAGGAGGAGGAGGAGGAGGAGGAGGAGGAGGAGGAGGAGGAGGAGGAGGAAAGGATATGGGTGAGTGAGGACATGAAGTGGGTGTGTTATATATTACACACACACACACACACACACACACACACACACACACACACACACACACACACACACACACACACACACACAGTCCCTGACCTCTTCACAATGCAAGTTGGTGATGGATTTCCCTCCTTGACCCTCCTCCTCCTCCTCCTCTTCCTCCTCTTCTTCCTCCTCCTCCTCCTCCTCCTCCTCCTCCTCCACCTCCTCCTCCTCTTATCTGTCTTATCCTCTCATCAACATATGTGAGGGTGGCACTTTCCTCCTCCTCCTCCTCCTCCTCCTCCTCCTCCTCCTCCTCCTCCTCCTCTCTGTTTGTTCCCCGCTACCTTACCTCTGTTCCCTCCATCCTCTCTTTCTTTCTCTAAGTTTTTTTTTCCTCCTCCTCTTCTTCCTCCTCCTCCTCCTCTTCCTCCTCCTACTCCTCCTCCTCTTCCTTGCACATCTCAGTTGTCATGTTGAGTTAGTAAACAACGCTGGCTGCAGATGGTGGTTACTTGAAGAAGAGGAGGAGGAGGAGGAGGAGGAGGAGGAGGAAGAGAAGAATTACAGAGAGAAGTGCATTGCGGAGGAAGAAGTAAAGTGATTTCTGAGGTTTACACACACACACACACACACACACACACACACACACACACACACACAGAGAGAGACAGACACACAGACACACAGACACACAGACAGACACACTGGCGGTCACTATCCTACTTTTTAGAGTAACGAATTATGAAAGAAAACTGAGCATTCATTTGCATCATTTAACTTGGTGAGTCACGCACCACTAGCACTGGTTAACGAGGGAGTGGCGAGCCTGGTGGTGGTGGTGGTGGTGGTGGTGGTGACGTTGCCTTCTGTACTATCCTGCCTGTTCCACTGATAGATAGTCAGTGTAGGATAGTTACCCAAACAGCCTCATTTTATCGTTACCACTTAATAGTTGTTAATAGTTGGAAGATTCTTGTTTGCTTGTTTACTTTTTCAATTGTCGTGAGAGAGAGAGAGAGAGAGAGAGAGAGAGAGAGAGAGAGAGAGAGAGAGAGAGAGAGAGAGAGTAAATATAGCGGTGTTGTTAGTTTTAATTATCATTATATATATATTTTTTTTTACCACTACGTGTAAAAAGTTGTCTAACATTTACGACTTGATGACTTTGTGTGTTACAGGTACACATTGTGCTACACCTTTCTCTCTCTCTCTCTCTCTCTCTCTCTCTCTCTCTCTCTCTCTCTCTCTCTCTCTCTCTCTCTCTGGATGCGGGTCACTTCGTCTCAAGCCACGAACTGTTCACGCTCAGCAGAATAATAACAGTTACCCAAAAAAATCCACTTTTGTTTGTATACACTTGAAAACTAATTAGGAAGGCCAATGTAACCCAAGAAGTGGTGGTAGTGGCGGCGGTGGTGGTGGTGGTGGTGGTCATGGCCGCTGTCGTTAAGTTAATGATGGTGATGATTGTGATTGGTGGTGGTGGTGGTGGTGGTGGTGATGAAGGTTAGATTCTTATTTTGAAACTCTTTGTTCTATTTTTTCATAATTCTGTACTGCATCTTTTTTTTTTTTAAACGACTCACAGAAGATTAGTCCATTAGTATTTTCCCCCACTGACTGCAGAATCTTTGCTAAATAATCACTAAACTCAAAAGAAATACCATTAATTAACAAGTACTATCTTTTCAAACCCACAGAAGACTAGACAAGTTTCCATGGGCATTTCTCCTACTGACCGCAGAATTCTTGCTAAATAATCAATAAAATCAAGAGACGCCCCTGGAGCCTTCGCAACGCCCACCAGAAACAGTTAAAAGTAGTCACGTTGGAGGGCGATAAGTTTAACAAGACAACCTCAGATTTTTGGTACACAAGAAACACTGAAAGGGAATGTGGAGAGAAATATTAAGGTGTTCAAGAATGTATGTTATGATTCTTCTGATGGCTTAACAAGAGGAAGAAGAAGAAGAAGAGGAAGAAGAACACCAAGAACAACAACAATAGCAACAACAGCCACTCAAACAAACAAGCAAAGCAAATTTCACGACAGTAGGAAGTGAAGTGAAAATTGTTGGGTCACAGTTTCATCGTCTCTCTCTCTCTCTCTCTCTCTCTCTCTCTCTCTCTCTCTCTCTCTCTCTCTCTCTCTCTCTCTCTCTCTCTCCTGTTTCATAATGTTCCCTGTTTTCCATCGCCTCTCACGTTTCTTATTTTCTTTCTTTCTTTCTTCTTTTTCTCGAGCAAATTATTCAGTCAACACGACTTTCTCCCTTCACACACACACACACACACACACACACACACACACACACACTGAAGTTCATACACCTCTTGATTTCCTAAAGGTTTTCACTGATAGAGCAATTACTACAATCTTTAATTAACAATAATCTATAACTCTTTCACCGCTACGCAATTTTTCCTATGATCATCTAAAAATTTTGAACACTAATCTTTATACGAGAATGTCTTTTATAGTTTTACAGCCTAAAAAAGACAAAATTAATGTTGAGAGAGAGAGAGAGAGAGAGAGAGAGAGAGAGAGAGAGAGAGAGAGAGAGAGAGAGATTCGCATGACCCATTACTGACTTTTTTTATTTAGGCATCTCTCTCTCTCTCTCTCTCTCTCTCTCTCTCTCTCTCTCTCTCTCTCTCTCTCTCTCTCGTCACGTGGGTAGGAGAGTGAGTGAGTGAGTGAGTGAGTGAGTAAGCCTGGTTTTCTTATCATCTGGTGGAGGCTGGCTTCCTGTCCTTCTCATCCTGCTAAGGTTACTCTCTCTCTCTCTCTCTCTCTCTCTCTCTCTCTCTCTCTCTCTCTCTCTCTCTCTGACTGTCTGCCCTACTTTTTGGCAGCTCATTCTCCTCACCCTGTCATTAAGTACGCTTGCTGTCAGGAAAGCTTTCTCTCCGCCACCAACATCACCACCACTTCACTCTCACTTAGGGCTCCACTCAAAAGATGACGTCGCCCCTTCGCCACCACTAGTGCTAACAGGCTGCAGTGAAAGTGATGCAAGTTTTCAAGGGTGTTTTTAAGGGTGTTGTGATGGCTTGACAAGGGTTCTGCATTGACTGTGTAAGGGGAATGTGTGAGGAATGTGATTGGTCGGGTTTTGAAAAATTGACTTTATAGGAGAATTTGGTGGTTCAGAGTAAGGTGCCTGTTTCTCTCTCTCTCTCTCTCTCTCTCTCTCTCTCTCTCTCTCTCTCTCTCTCTCTCTCTCTCTCTCTCTCTCTCTCTCTCATTTAACCTAACCTCACCTAATCTAACCTAATGTAACCTAACCTCACCTCGCTTCCTCAGTCCCCTCCCACGAATCCTCTAATATAAATCCTCCCTAGTTTCCTCCCCGCTAATGTAAGCCCACAGGTAACAATTCACTAATCAACCGACAGTTCAGTAATTACGCAGTTGTCTGGTCGTTACAATACAAGTTAGTTTTTTTTTTTTTTTTTTTGCGCGCGACATTGGTGCGACTGCAAAGTTCATGGTCATATTGAACATACTCGTAAACTACAACTGTGGCAAGCTTGCTGAGTTGCCTTGAACAGCTTTGAATGACAAGTGCTGAGTGGTTTGTCGTTATAGATGTGACAACGTAAATTCCATCACCTCTTCCTTTTCTACGTGTGTGTGTGTGTGTGTGTGTGTGTGTGTGTGTGTGTGTGTGTGTGTGTGTGTATCCCTTCCTTTACACTTCACAGCACCAGAACACTTCTCTCTCTCTCTCTCTCTCTCTCTCTCTCTCTCTCTCTCTCTCTCTCTCTCTCTCTCTCTCTCTCTCTCTCTCTCAAACTTTCCCACACAAACACTCCATTCCTTTCCTTCTTCATTACTCCCTCTCTCTCCTTTCCTTTCCTTAGAGAGAGAGAGAGAGAGAGAGAGAGAGAGAGAGAGAGAGAGAGAGAGAGAGAGAGAGAGAGAGAGAGAGAGAGAGAGAAAGGAGGAGGATTTCAGACCGTGACACAGACGAAAGACAAAAACAAGCGGACGAAAGGAAGATAAGAGGGGGTAACAGACAGGCTGAAGGAAGGGAAGGAGGTGACGATGCTCCAAACAATACAGGGCTCTAGTGTGTGTGTGTGTGTGTGTGTGTGTATGTGTGTGTGTGTGTGTGTGTGTGTGTGTACCCTCGCCTAAGAGGAAAAGATAGAAAGTGGTGAGAGGAGAAGACGAAATGCTGAAGTTTGTATTAAAGGTATGACAATGTGAACAGAAGTGCCTGACCACCTCGTGACGTGTCTTTAACTACTACTACTACTACTACTACTACTACTACTACTATCATCACTATCACTGGTGAGATAAAGAAAAATAATAAAGAATCTTAAGTTAAAAATCTAGTAAATGAGGGAGAGGATGTAAAAAAAAAAAGGATAAACATGAATAAGGAGAAAAAACAAGAGGGAAGAAATGAAGAAACCAAAACAAATGGCACGAGAGAGAGAGAGAGAGAGAGAGAGAGAGAGAGAGAGAGAGAGAGAGAGAGAGAGAGAGAGAGAGAAAAGAGAGGCGAAGCGAACACCAGACGACTACCAGACACAAGAGTTTACAAAGAGCTTTTAAATAACACACATAAGAGACAAACACCACGCAACTGCAAACACTGTAACACAACGCCCAATGCACCCAAGCAAGACATCAGTGAGGAGTGACCAACCACACTTCACAGTCTCCCTTCTCTAACCCTTATTCTAAAACGCCTTGCTCTCTCACCACGACTATTTCCAAAGGCCACAGAGATGATTAGCTGGGTTCTCAAAACTGTTTATTAGTTTAATAAAGTAGAAACCTCGTTAATCTGCTACTAGAAACGTAGAGAGACCCTCAAAAACCTCGTGTCACTTCAACTAGAGGCTTTTGAAAATAGTGGAGATGAGGCGCAGAGGTTTTGAGATCCTTAAACTTGGAGGAATCTGACATAGAAAGGAAGCGAAACACTGCGAGATCGGAAGGAAGGGAGGAAGAACAGCCAAGGTCAAGCTAAGTTAGAGGGAAAGCTTGAGTGCCAAGAAGAGCGTGGTGTGTGCCAGCATGATTCAGTGTATCGTGGGCAGAACCTCAATTGAGCACTGAGCCAGCTTCCTCCTGACTCGGCACTAAAAACATGACTGCTAATTCTACTACAGGCACAGGTATTGATGTGGTATGGGAGACTTGACAAGGGTGGCGTTGGATATGTAAGGTCCTTAAGATTAGTAATTCGAAAGGTATAGAAGTAACAGGTTTAAGATTCATAAAGTTAGATTTGACGTGAGACAGCAAGAAATCGGTTCACAAATAAGCAGAGATGAATGGAACAGATTCAATAATCAGGTTGTTAGTGCCGAGTCAATGAGGAACTTCAAAACAAGACTGCATACATTTTAGGACAGAGATGATAGGAAGGCTGCCACGTGAAGACCTGCTGGCTTCTTTAAAACTTGCCTTATGCTCCTAATCTCTTATATAAGCAATGAATATAGCAGTGGCTCACATCATGCACCAATGTTAGGACTTCAAAACTCCTTCTTATATCTGTCATAAATTAACAATAGTGACGGGAGTGAGTTTGGTGTCAGTAAGCAATTAGGACACCACCATCACCACCACCACCACCACCGCCACCACCGCCGCCACCAGCCTTCCCTTATGTTGCTCAAACGTGTGTAAATGTGCCAGTGTGCTTGTGATGAAATGCCTGAGTAGTGTGTGGTGTGGTTTCCTGCGTTACTAACATACTGTGACGCGGCACCACACCATGCACTGAGGTTAATGAAGTGAAAGTCTTGTAAAAGTGTGTGTGTGTGTGTGTGTGTGTGTGTGTGTGTGTGATAATTCGTGTGTTTTTTGCCACAAGAACGATCAGATCTGACTCAAGCACATTATATAACACAGCACGGCAGGGTCTACTGTACATTGGCGTCTCATCAGCAGACTCAGATAAACATAAATATTATGTTAGTCCAGAGAGAAGCAGACAAACCATGTACATAAGTAATACACGACTGACGGTTCTAGTGACAAATTAACAAGATTTCTATATCATTAACAGGAGAAACACCATTGATAACCAGGCTAATCATCTCTGTGACCTTGGAAAATAGCCGTGGTGAGAGAGGGAAGCGTTTCAGAATACTGGTTAATGAACTTACAGTGGTTTTAAGAGTGTTTTCATGTTCTAGTGACAGATAAACAAGATTTCTATATTATCAACAGGAGAAACACCATTGAAAATCCGGCTAGTTATTACTGTGGCCCCTGAAAGCAGTTGTGGTTAGAGAGCGAAGCGTTTCAAAATACGAGCCTTACTTAGTGGAGAACAGAAGCGTGCACACATCTATTGACTGTTCGGCTGACGGGTTATCTCGCCTCGCTGGCAAGAACATCATCTTCCCTTCACGTAAACACGCCTGGCGGATCAAATACTTTGTGTCGAACAGACTAAAGAAAACATATTATGAACAGGAAGGAATTTAGGTTATACTTGCAGAGGACGAGTGCTTAATGATACACTGTTTGTTGAATGTGAGACGCTTGCAAGACGCCAACACGGGATACGAAGTGATCACAATTCGACATTGCTCCAAGGACAACAGTAGTGAATGACAATCACGGCCCGTATTCAGAAACGCTTTGCTCTCTCCCCATGACTGTTCCTAAAGGCCACAGAGACGATTATGCAGGTTTTCAAGACTCTCTCGTTAATACTGTAGAAAATACGTTGAGATGCCACTACAACCGTAAAAACACACTTAAAAACCTGTGCAGCTCTAACTAAAGTTCTCTGAAAGTAGTTGAAGTTTGGTGCTGAAGTGTTTCAAAATATGGACCCATTAGGGCAGCAGAGAAGGGCGCCTGTCACAAAGGGAGAGAGAGTTCTTTTTAGCCAAACTAATTGTGTCCTAACCATATAGTTTTTGAGCGTAAAGTGTGTTTTGCAAGCCAACGGTCAAGGTTATAACGCAGTGAGATAAGTGTGTGTGTGTGTGTGTGTGTGTGTGTGTGTGTGTGTGTGTGTGTGTGTGTGTGTGTGTGTGTGTGTGTGTGTGTGTGTGTGTGTGTGTGTGTGAATCAATTTTATCAGTCCATTATTCTATCTATTTATCAAGAGAGAGAGAGAGAGAGAGAGAGAGGGAGAGAGAGAGAGAGAGAGAGAGAGAGAGAGAGAGAGAGAGAGAGAGAGAGAGAGAGAGAGAGAGAGAGAGAGAGAGAGAGAGAGAATTTAATGATTTCCCATCTATCACGCAATCTTATGCACTATTTTTGCATTGACATCAAAGTAACTACAGTATTACTTCACTACTACTAGACACACACACACACACACACACACACACACACACACACACACACATACACACACACACAGTGGTGGCCAAAACAACTCAAACTTACTAACAACACAACCACAGAACAACATCAAGAACATCAAAACACACAAAAGAACATCATTAGCTAAGTAGTTTAGGATGAAGAAACATTTCCCAACAAGACAAAGCCACACACACACACACACACACACACACACACACACACACACACACACTTAACTCATTGCGCTATAACCTTGACCCTTGATCCGTAAAATACGTTGCTTCACGCAGCTTCAAAGTAAAGATGGGTGGCGTCTGTGATATAGTGAGCTGTGTCGCAACGCTGCGGATGGTAGGCGGGGCAGGGCGGGGCAGGGTTGTGGGGGACTGTGTGGCGCTGCGGCGGGCGTGTCTCTTGTGTGTGTCGCCTCGAGTCTTTCTTTCGTTACGCTATTGAGAAAATTTTAACTTGATATAAGACAGAGGGATGAAAATGCTAAAAGTATGTGTGTGCGTGCGTGTGTGTATGTGTTATTTATTTATTTATCTTTTATTTACCGGGGTATTAGCACTTTTCCATGCCGGCATAATAATTCACCAGTTTTTTTTAGTCTTTTTACATGTATTTTTTAAGCCAGGTTACAGTTTTCCTTAACTTCCCCACTGCTTCTTCTTCTTCTTCTTCTTCTTCCCAATTCTCTTCTCTCACTTCCTCATAACATACCGCTGGATTTTCATGGCGTGTTTTCTGTCCCCTGTTTCTTTGGTTTTTTCTCTTTCCCTCTTTGTTTCTTCATCTTCTGTTCCTTTCACTCACTCATGTATGAACAATCTGCCTACTCCTTGCCATAACTTATCTCTGTGTTCGTCTCTAGTGTGTCTTTCTGGCCTAATTTTTACTGGTGTCCTTTTGCGGGTCAAGGATATTGTTGTTATTCAAGGCTGCTAAGAATTGTGGGTGGGGAAAAAAAAAAAAAAAAGTTTCTCTCAATTTGCCAATTCCTAAAAAAAAAAAATAAATGTTGGTTTATGTAGTTATGGAGGTATGTTGGTGTGTTTACTTGTTTTCTTTAGTGTAATTCAATATTGCTCTTCATATTTTGCCGTTAGTTATGCATGTTAGGTACGTAGTCAACTTTTTATTAACTATTTGCTGGAAAGTTTGCGTCCACCATAGCTCGTCTGTCTTATTTTGTCGCTGAGACTTCCCGCACGTTTCATTTCGTCACTGTTACCTGATGCTCGGCTTTCGTCACATTCTTTTACCATCACTAATATCACTAACACTTACCGTTTTTTTTTTTTTTTGTCATGATTTCTTGTTTGTCACTATTTTTTTTTTTTTCCTAACTATCACTTGCTCGTGTTATCTTTCACTCACTTGTTGCTAGTCTGTGTTTTGTTACTGCATCTCGATTGCCACATTCTTTTAACGATCACCTATTGCCTGTGTTATTCCTCCCTCCCTCGCCGCTACGTAGTCTAGGTGGTGAAGAAGGTGGAGGCGAGGTGGACGAGGTAATAACACAGCCTTGCATACAACACCGTGGCAGCCTGAACAAGGTAAAAACGCCCACCAATCTGTATAACAAGGACTCCACAACCTGCTATCCATGGCCACGCAAGGCTTGGTTTTGCTCTCAGAGACAGTGCAGGCAATACAGATTTTTATATTTGTATACGTAAGATATACTTAAACAGATATGCTACGCTGCGAAACGTCTCAATGTTGTTTTTAGTGAAAGAATATTTGGTGGTGAAAGAGAATGTCCCTTTAAATATTTCGAAACAATTCTGAGCTGCACCTCTACTGATTTCAAAGGCTCTAGTTGAAGTGACACAGGTTTTTTAAGGGTGTTTTTTAGGTTTTAGTGACATGTTAACGAGATTTGTACATTATTCGAAGGAGAAACGTCTTGAGAATCCACCCATCCACCTAACCACTGACCCCCATCAATCCATTCATTCATCCACTCATCCACATATCCACTTACCATCTACCTACCCACTCATTCACCCACCCAGCTACCCACACAACCATTCACCCTCTCATCCACCTACCCACCAGCAACCCGCCCATTCACCCATCTATCCACACACCCACCTATACAACCCATTCACCCATCCACATATCTATCCAATCATGCACTCACCCACTCTTCCACCCACATCAATTCTTCCACCTGTCAATGCATCTATCCATCCACACATCCCTTCATGCACACTCTCAATGATTTATCCACCCATTCACTCACTGGGCAGGTAGACAAACGAGTAAATGGAGGTGTTTCAGAGTATGGTCCCAGAACGGTGAAGAACACGAAGGAGGATAAGAAACTGGCGATTCACTGCAGAGACGCCTAACGGGAGCGGCAGGGAGGAGGAGAAGCAAGGCACGTGCAGTTATTGGCTCAAGAAAATAGTGCTTCAA
>NC_087171.1:21085766-21098266 GCF_035594125.1 Scylla paramamosain | reverse complement strand
TACTACTACTACTCCTACTATTACTATCACTACTATAAAGGGGTGAAAAAAAGTCCAATGAGATGCAGGTCCCAAAAATAAAGGTGAAAAAAAAAATAATAGTAATCCAAAACTGAAGGATGAGTGTCTTGAAACCTTCCTTTTGAAACAGTTCAGGTCATAGGAAATACACTAGCAGGCAGGGAGTTCCAAAGTTTGCCTCTCCAGTGATTCCAAAGTAATAATTAACCTCTCTACTAATACACACAGCCACACACACCACATTACACCGTCCCTTCCACGAACCAGCCTAACGTACCACCTTTAGGGCAGGAAATACAGAATGTCAGTCGTGGGTTGCCGCCAAATACTTCACCTTTTTGTTATTTCCGAGTGGTGGTGAACAGGAAACCTGACATTTCCCCTTTCCTTTGTTCTCCTTTGTATAAACGAACCACTCATTCTTATGGCAGCCTGAAACCAAGCACAACAAGAATACAGTCCTCCTTAACCTTTTCACTTCGATGTCTAAGAATTAACTGACTCGAAGCAGGAAACAAGACCTATTCAAGCACCTACAACAAAGAAAAGACGAATTAAAAAATATCTATCCAGGGTCTAGTTTAAATAACGTTGTAGATATCCAACTAATTCAATCTTATTATCTCTGTCATCTCCCTGGAATACAGGACTTTTAAATTTCCTTTTTCTCCTACAGCCGAGCAGGTGAACATTAAATGGTGGCAGCGGTGGGATTAAAGGACATCTATGCCATTTTGGTTATACTGTCTTTTTTTCCTCTCTGCTTCCCTGAGACACCTTATACAGTTACCTATATACCTTGTACTATTAACGTCTCTGTTAGCTATTATCTCTATTATCTTTCTGGAATACAAGCCTTCCACTTTCTCTTGTTCTTCTACACCGTCTCTCTCTCTCTCTCTCTCTCTCTCTCTCTCTCTCTCTCTCTCTCTCTGCTTCCCTAAGACATATTACACGATTACCTAACTATCTGTGCGCCATTAATGTTCCTTATGCATGCAGAGCTCAAACACTCGCAATACAGACACACAAAAGATGTTCAGAGAGAGAGAGAGAGAGTACATGCTAGAGTGGTCACGTGGAGGCACACTATGACTTAAGAGGACAAAGAGCGGCGTTCAAACTAACCTTCACACAACCAGCACCACCACCACCACCACCACCACCACCATCAACACCATCATCACCACCGCAGGACGACCCCAAGTGAGGCAATAGTCCACCTCCGTTCCCTCTCTCTCTCTCTCTCTCTCAAGGAAGAAGACAAAATCGAGAAGGAGAAGCAGAAGAAGACGATGATGGTGAGCTTGAAAAGGAGGAGGAGGAGGAGAAGAAGGACAAGGAGAACAATATGAACGAGAAGAAGATGAAGTAGAAGTAGGAGGACAAGGAGAAGATGCTTACTCGCTTACTCCCACATACTTGAGTCCATTCCCCGGTAAGCACGTCGCGGGGCTGACAACATGCGCCCATTACAATGTCAGTCAGGACGGGGAGCTTTGAACTTCACTTCGAGTTGCCAAATATAACCTGGCTGTCGTAGCTCAAGTGAGGGACAGTACCCGGCATTACCTCATTACTCTGTTGCGCTCACTGGCCCAAAATTGTGTCTTGTCGCGCCGCCGCTGGAATGTTTTGTTGCATCAGTTTAGTTATTCAGTCTGTCAGACACAAATGTTTCGCTGTTCAGTCTTGTCAGCCCTTCAGACAGGCTGTATTGGAAGTTTCTGCGAGGTTTTCAAGGTTTTTATTTCTTTTTCTCTCAGTGGGTCTGTTTTGGTGCGTCAGTTCAGTTAGTCAGTTAGTCAATCTGTCAGTCAGTCGGTCAACCAGTCAATCAGTTAAAGGTACTTCAAATGTTTCGCTATTCAGTCTTGCCAACCCTTCAGACAGGCTGTAATGGTTAGTTGATGCTATGTTAGGTTAGGTTTTCAAGGATTCTGCTGTTGTTGTTGTTTGTTGTTGTTGTTGTTGTTGTTGTTGTTGTTGTTGTTGTTGTTGTTGCTGTTGTTGTTGTCGTCATCATCATCATCATCATCGATACACATTATTATTCACATCCTTTCAGTCCTCTACCTTAGCAACAGCAATCTCTCTCTCTCTCTCTCTCTCTCTCTCTCTCTCTCTCTCTCTCTCTCTCTCTCTCTCTCTCTCTCTCTCTCTCACGCGCGCAGGCAGACTCCACATCACACAAGCCATAAAAGGAAATCACACTAACAGTAAAGCAAGACCCACGAGAGAGAGAGAGAGAGAGAGAGAGAGAGAGAGAGAGAGAGAGAGAGAGAGAGAGAGAGAGAGAGAGAGAGAGAGAGAGAGAGATAGAGGGGTAGGGGGGAGGCAGTGAAGTGACGCAATAATACAAGACACGAGCATACGTAGGCCAGGAGAGAGAGAGAGAGAGAGAGAGAGAGAGAGAGAGAGAGAGAGAGAGAGAGAGAGAGAGAGAGAGAGAGAGAGAGAGAGGGGGGGGAGATGAGCAAAGGGTCAAGAGGTTGGGGGTCAAAAGGATAGGAGGGGAGGGGAGAAATAGGTGAGGTGTCACTGTCCTCCTTGCGTCACTCATCTCTCTCTCTCTCTCTCTCTCTCTCTCTCTCTCTCTCTCTCTCTCTCTCTCTCTCTCTCTCTCTCTCTCTCACTAAATCTAACCAGCAAAGCAAAACACTGACATGAAAACACAACATTCACACCAAGCTTGAATCGAGAAAGCAAGATTATGTACATGAGATAAATGAAAACAGTCTTCTATAAAGTAATAATATTCTCACTCACTCACTCACTCACTCACTCAGTCAGTCAATCAGTCAACCTACCAGATACTTAGATAGCAACACTGCACCCCACACAAGTATTACACGAAGCACCACTTTGAATCATGAGGGAGGTTTCATCAAGCCAGCCAGCCATCCAGCCATCCAGCCAGCCATCCAGCCAGCCAGTCAGTCAGCCAGCTAATCATCAAGCCTATAGTTAGTTAGTTAGTTTAATGATCACAGTCCATCCATCCAGCCATCCAGCCATCCAGTCAGCCAGCCAGTCACCAAAGAAGTTAGTTCGTTAGTGTAATGGCCACACAGGTTTATAACATATGAGCAATTAGATAAACACACTTTGTAATAAACTAAAAAACTAAAAACCAGGAACCAACACACAATTTTCGAGTAAATACCAATTCCTCGTGTTTCTTTACCCTAATAACTTCGAAAATTGATACTTATTACGTCCCCATGAACTAAAATTGTATCACAGTCTAGCTTAAATGCATTTAAAATTAAATAAAAAAATTATAAACATCATACAATAACCAAACTATCAGTGCTAATTCTCATAGAACATTAAAAAAAAAACAATAATTAATCACCTATATATTCTCATCACCCCATAGATGGATAGACAGTTTTATTGACCACAACAACATACATTACATTACATTACATCCCAAATCATAATCTTGAATTACGTAAATCACAGAAGGTTTAACTTAGCTACTAAAGAACAAAATTATAGTAAGGGAATATATAAATAACCAAAAAAAAACAACAACATTAACATATACACTAAAGATACAAAACAATATGGTCTATCTTTTGCATAGGTTAGTCACAAATTTCAATATCATCGCATACATGCACGTGGCGGTCCCTGTAGCCATCCATACACCCTAGAGACCTTTAAACACCCTCTTGATGAATACTTCACATCCAGCATTTCTCAAAGATCAACTTCCTCGCCTCCAGGAAATAGGGACACTCATTTCATCAATTTTCATTCCTTCCTATAAAATTTCCCTCGGGTTTTTCTTCCTCCAACCCCATAAGGTATTTATTTCCGACCTATTTCCTGTACGGCTAATGCTGGAGGGAGCGTGAAGTGGGGAGGAAGCCTTCAGTCATGGCCTGTGTATCTATGAATGTAACTCTATCGCCCCGCAAGCAGTTCCCGCCCCAAAGCCCACGTCATGCACTCCTGTGGCGCGGGGTGAGGGCGCCGGGATCACGAGAGTCAAGGCTGACGGTGCAGGCGCTCCCATCACGGCAGCCCTTCGAGGTGGATGATGCCGGGCCGCCATGTCTACGTGCAGGAATACAAGTGGTGCCACGTGTCACGGAATAAGACACGAGTGGAAGAGTGTGTGAGAGAGAGAGGGAGAGGGAGAAAGGGAAGAGGCAATGGGTATATGATTTTGAAGGGAAAAACGATACGAGAGAGAGAGAGAGAGAGAGAGAGAGAGAGAGAGAGAGAGAGAGAGAGAGAGAGAGAGAGAGAGAGAGAGGGAGAGATTGAGCCTTACGAAACACCAAAGAATTATCCGATTGGTTTGTAGAATTTTTTCACAAAAACGTTGTAATCTGAAACTATGTAAAGTGAGCTTGTCAAGTGGAAAAGAGAGAGAGAGAGAGAGAGAGAGAGAGAGAGAGAGAGAGAGAGAGAGAGAGAGAGAGAGAGAGAGAGAGAGAGAGAGAGAGAGAGAGAGAGAGAGAGACAAACAGACATGCAAACAGACATACAGACTCCTCTCTCCATTATCTTTACCCTTTCTCTCTCTCTCTCTCTCTCTCTCTCTCTCTCTCTCTCTCTCTCTCTCTCTCTCTCTCTCTCTCACACACACACACACACACACATCCGGCCCCTCAAGTGAGATAAAGCGTGGAACAACACAAGCCAACGACTTCCCAACAAGCCACACACACACACACACACACACACACACACACACACATACATACACACACACACACACACACACATACATACACACACACATATCTAATTAATCCCTTCACCTTGCTCTCATTTCATTAACCTTTACGATTCAATTACTCCTCATTAGCGTCGGGAAACAATGCATTCAGTCATTAACTTAACAGCGCGTGGGGGAGAGAGAGAGAGAGAGAGAGAGAGAGAGAGAGAGAGAGAGAGAGAGAGAGAGAGAGAGAGAGAGAGAGAGAGAGAGAGAGAGAGAGAGTGCGTGTGGCTAATAATGACCTATTGATATTCAGCTTAATCATCTACACGTGAATGAATAGACACACAGAGAGACAGACAAACTAAATGATGGTTTTGCTTTCCTTTCACTACCATATTTGTCGTGAGCGATGACGCAATAATGTTTTCTCTCTCTCTCTTTCTCTCTCTCTCTCTCTCTCTCTCTCTCTCTCTCTCTCTCTCTCTCTCTCTCTCTCTCTGATTAGATACGTTCGTCAGCTGTGTGTGTGTGTGCGTGTTAAGAGAGAGAGAGAGAGAGAGAGAGAGAGAGAGAGAGAGAGAGAGAGAGAGAGAGAGAGAGAGAGAGAGAGAGAGAGAGAGAGAGAGAGAGTAAAGGAAAACACAGTTGCAAGCATGTTTTCCCTTGGCTCTGGTCTGTGTCGGCAACAAAATAAGTTCTTTCTAAAGGTCCCTGTCTCATGTCCTTTGTGATTCTAAGAAATATTGATCACCATGCTTAGTAACCTGTCACCTGCTGGTCTTTCTCCTACGTAATTCTGTCTTACTGTCTTGCACGTGTGTGTGTGTGTGTGTGTGAGTGTGTGTGTGTGAGCTGACTGCAAAAATAAATATGTTGATCAGAAGTCTCTCTCTCTCTCTCTCTCTCTCTCTCTCTCTCTCTCTCTCTCTCTCTCTCTCTCTCTCTCTCTCTCTCTCTCTCTCAGGATATGTCGTCAAACTGTCACACCAACACGTGATCGCATGATGAGGTAACACAGAGAGAGAGAGAGAGAGAGAGAGAGAGAGAGAGAGAGAGAGAGAGAGAGAGAGAGAGAGAGAGAGAGAGAGAGAGAGAGAGAGAGAGAGAGACTAGTACGTATTTGCGCATTTAGCTTTGTCGTTTACACACACACACACACACACACACACATACACACACACACACACACAAACAAACAAACAAACACACACACGCACACACACACAAACAAACAAACACACAAACACACACACATACAAAAAGCAACAAATCAAGACAGACTGCTGCTTCTCTGTTGCCTTCTGTCAGTGGCGAGCAAAGTCTTGGAAGCCAACCACATTTCTGAAGGCCTGCCATCTACTCAGTCTTAGTCAAAGCGGCTCTGGGCTAGGGACAGATCGGATACTGCTCCAGAAGTCGGTAGGTTGGAGCACGGTACAGTATTAAGGGGTTTCTAAGCTGTCTGGGTATCGTTTCCTCAAACTTAATTTATTCTGTAAAAATGAACTACGCCGCATCTCCACTACCGCATTCGAAAGGCTGTAGTTTAAGTGACACGGGTTTCTAAGGGTGGTTTTACGGTTCGAGTGACAGGTTAACCAGTTTTCTACATTACTAGCGGGAAAAACATTCTTGGGAAACCGGCTAATCATCTCTGCGGCTTTGGAAAATAGTCATGATGGGAGAGGGGTCATAGCACGGAGTAGTGATGATTGGTAAGGAGCCTTGGAACGGATGCAGGCTTGATATGTTCCTTGCAAGACCGTCCGCGTGGCAGTGGGCGGCCGCCAGTCACACTCACACCTTGATGAGGCCAGTGCCCGGTAGAGACGTGTCCTTGGATTTGCGCTCTGTGGAATGCTAGCTCTAATGGCGTGCAGATGGTGCCTCGGGCCTACATGTACACACCAGACTGCCTGCTCTCCTAGCTTTATTTGCCGCTTGAGGGACCAGCAGTGCAGCCGTGTGGTGAATCAACCAGTCTGGGCATGTGTTCTAAAACGCTCTGCCCTCTCACATGACCGTTCTCAAAGGCCAAGTAGCTGATGAGCCGGATTCTCAAGACTGATTCTCCTGATAATATTGTAAAGATCTTGTTAATCTGTCACTAGAACTGTAAAAATGCCCATAAAAAACACCCTTAAAAAACCATGCCACTTCAATTAAAGCCTTTTGAATGTTGTGAAGGTGCGGCGCAGAAGTGTTTCAGAATACGGCGCAAGAAAGACCAAGATTCGATTATCCCCCAATAGCGCGACACAAACAACGCTGCTTCTCTCCCTCGTCAACACCACCACCACCACCACCACCACCGCCTTCATTCAGGGACTACAGGAGGCTTGCGTGCAGTGATCCCGCTTCCTTTCCTGGACTGACGCCTGACAAGAGCCTCACCTTCGCTGGTCTTGCAAGGAAACTGACCAAGGGCGCGGCCTCAAAACTGCAACGTATCCGCTGGTTTAGGCTGTCCTAAGATCCCTTGGTACTGTCTGCCCTTATTCTGAAACGCTTTGCTCTTTCACCACGACTATTTTCAAAAACCACAGAGATGATTAGCCGGGTTCTCAAGAGTGTTTCTTCTGTTAATAATGTAGGAATCTTGTTAATCTATCAGTAGCACCGTAAAAGTACCCCTAAAAAACCAGTGTCACTGTCTCAATGCAGTTACCAATGAAATAAATCTGCGGTACTTAACATCCTTCACTACCTCGCCACTTCACCGCACGCCTGCCAGTCTGGTATCAATGAGTGGCCAATTTAAACGGTAAACATTGCCTCGTCTCCGTAGTATATCAGCTGGTAAAGAGTGAGCTTGTAAGTGTTTAAGTCTTAAGTGTAATTATTAAAAGGTAACTGGCTAACCTGACAGAGAGAGAGAGAGAGAGAGAGAGAGAGAGAGAGAGAGAGAGAGAGAGAGAGAGAGAGAGAGAGAGAGAGAGAGACAGGGTGATGTAATACGTGTTTTCTCGCAGTTATGTTCTGATACGTGAAGTTGTTTGTTATCTTTGTTTGTTGCTGTTGTTGTTGTTGTTTTTGTTGTTGTTTTCTTGCTACATACTTTTCATCACATTAATAACACAGTCGTATTATTATTATTATTATTATTATTATTATTATTATTATTATTGGTAGTAGTAGTAGTAGTAGTAGTAGTAGTCGTGGCAATATTTTCTTCTTGTCGCTGTAGTTCTTCAAGGTCACTATCCTTCTCTCTCTCTCTCTCTCTCTCTCTCTCTCTCTCTCTCTCTCTCTCTCTCTCTCTCTCTCTCTCTCTCTCTCTCTCTCTCTCAATACTACGTAAGATACACGTAACAGCTGATAGTCCGAGAGAGAGAGAGAGAGAGAGAGAGAGAGAGAGAGAGAGAGAGAGAGAGAGAGAGAGAGAGAGAGAATGGAAGAAGGATAGAGTATGGTCAGGTGTTGCATGTTGGCTTGCAAGGTTAACTAGTAAGTCTCTCTCTCTCTCTCTCTCTCTCTCTCTCTCTCTCTCTCTCTCTCTCTCTCTCTCTCTCTCTCTCTCTCTCTGTTATTTCCGTTTTTCTTAACAGGTAATAGGAGAGGAAAGGAGGAGGAAAGGAAACACTCTCTCTCTCTCTCTCTCTCTCTCTCTCTCTCTCTCTCTCTCTCTCTCTCTCTCTCTCTCTCTCAAGGTAAACAGGTGTAAGTGATGCAGAAAGGATATTGATGGTTGAAATTCAATCAGGAAAATCGATACAATAAAGTGACCATAATAATAATAATAATAATAATAATAATAATAATAATAATAATAATAATAATGATAATAGAAATAATTATAATGGTGGTGGTGGTGGTGGTGATGCTGATATGCGACTTATACACGTGGCAGTGAAGGTGATAAGGAAAGAGATGACAGTGATGGTGGTGGTAGTATTTTATATTATCACTCTTCTTATGGTGATTATTATTATTATTATTATTATTATTATTAAGAATCTGCTTATTGGTGTGAGTATTCTTCACTGCACATACAACAACTACAACAACAACATCAACAACGTTATAATCAGGATGAAAGACTTTGCACTCTCACCACGACTCTTCTCAAAGGCCACATACATGACTAGCCAGGTTGTCAAGAGTGCTCCTCCTGTTAACAACGTAGAAAGCTTGTTACTCTATCGCTTAAACCATAAAAACACCCTTTAAAACCAGTGTCATTTCAATTACAACGTCTTGAAAGTAGTGCAAATGCGGCGCGGTGTGAAGATGAAAAGAACGTGACGAAGAAAAATGTAAGAGTCCATCATATTTTTATCCGTTTTCTCAGATTATCTCACGTTTTCTGTATTGACTATTTAGGAGTAGCTCTCTCAAAGTATCAGGGTACCGCCTCGCGTAGTGTAATATACGCACGTAGTTTTCAGTTTAATGTCATGAATGGCTTGAGAGAGAGAGAGAGAGAGAGAGAGAGAGAGAGAGAGAGAGAGAGAGAGAGAGAGAGAGAGAGAGAGAGAGAGAGATGCTGTGAAGAGAGAGATGCTAGTGAAGAGAAAAATAGTTTTTTTTTTTTTACGTAACACAAACATACAACAACACTTTCAGGTCCAAAGGCAGATTTAAGGGTCCTTACCTAACCTAACTACTTGGCAAAGAGATAAGACAGTACAGCAGAAGACTCCTCCCCACCAACCAATCCCTACGTTACTGCACAGTTTGCAAAGGAGGAGGAGGAGGAGGAGGAGGAGTAGGAGGATCCCTATGAAGAAAGGAAAGAACAGAAAACAGATGTAAAAGAAAGCAAAAAGTGAGAAAAGAAAAAAAAAGAAAGGAGAAAAATATAAAAATGAAAGAAAATTAGGAGACGAAAGAAGGAAGAAAGAAGAGAAATGAAACAGAGAGACAAAACGCTGAGAAAAATATAAAAATAAATGTTAAAATAAAAAGGAAAAGCAAATGAAAAGAGCAGAGAGAGAGAGAGAGAGAGAGAGAGAGAGAGAGAGAGAGAGAGAGAGAGAGAGAGATTTAGTTGAGTGAGACTGAGTAGTAATATATTAATAGGTGAAGTGTCGCCGGCCAGTGTTAGCCACATGATCCCTCCCCCCTCCTCTCTCTCTCTCTCTCTCTCTCTCTCTCTCTCTCTCTCTCTCTCTCTCTCTCTCTCTCTCTCAGCGGGGCCAGTAACCTACTCGGCACCATCAGGTATCACGTCCTTGCCAGAGAGAGAGAGAGAGAGAGAGAGAGAGAGAGAGTGCTCTAACCTAGCTTAACGTAACCCTTTTATATTCCAACCTAACCTAACCTGACCTAAACTAACCTAACCCAACTTGACCTGACCTAACCTGACCTGACCAATTTTTATAACCAGAGAACAGAGTGGAAATGGTTCTCTCTCTCTCTCTCTCTCTCTCTCTCTCTCTCTCTCTCTCTCTCTCTCTCTCTCTCTCTCTCTCTCTCTCTCTCTCTCTCTCTCTCTCACCACCACCACCACCACCACCACCACATCACACGTAAAATAAAAATAAGAAAAAGTTAATTATATCTCTGCATTGTGTATATATGCGTATGTATGTATGTTTGTACGTATCTTCCACGCACGAAGCAATAATACCGAAGTTTCCCCGGGTGACAGAAATAAAGAAAATAATAATATACGAAAAAAAAAATACTTGAAATATTTATCATTAATGAGTCACGTGTAGCTCGTTATGTTCATCTCTTCTTAGTTCTGCATCGTCATCTGCGTCTCTCTTTTTCTTAATTCTGTGTTTCGTTTTTTTTTCTGTTTTTTCAGTGTTCTTACTTGTTTTTGTATTGCTTCCGTCCACTTTATCTCTTCTCCGTCTCGTCTCCTTCACTAATCCTGGCGAGGTCACTTCATTCTCAGTCGTGGCATGAAAATTTTGTCATATCTTCAGAAAATAAGGAAGCTACTACAACTATTACTACTACTACTACTACTACTACTACTACTACTACTACTACTTTCGTTAGAGGTCACCATAGCCCTATATCTTATTTTAATGGAATGTCTTTACCACCACCTCCATCAGCACCACTACCACCACCACCACCACCACTACTACTACTACTACTACTACTACTCTCAACTATCACTAAACCTGCCACCTATTCACCTTCACCTCCACCCTTCATTTCCTCCTTCACTGCATCCACTAACTAATATTACTGTAACCGAATCCATAAATCCATACACCACCAACACCACCACCACCACAGCCACCACCACCGCCACCACCACTAGCCAGGTCGAGGCCACGTCTAGGTGAGCCCTTGACGTGACCGAACAGACCGAAACACCCATGATGACCAGCTGAGGGAGGTCACGTGCAGGTCCTGTGTGCATGGGTGATTGTGTGTACGTGCGTGTGTGGACGAGGTGGTGGTGGAGAAGGAAGAAGAGAAAAAGTTATGATTATGTGTGTGTGTGTGTGTGTGTGTGTGTGTGTGTGTGTGTGTGTGTGTGTGTGTGTGTGTGTGTTCATGTAGAAGGAGCAAAGGAAGAAGAGAAGAAAAACAAGACGAGTAACTGAGAAAAATTAAACGTATGATAAGTCTTCGCATTTCTTGACAATCAACCCTTGAGGCAACAAAGATATGAGAAAAAAAATAAATAAATAATAATAATAATGGAAACGCAGAAACGTGTCTATTAATTCAAACGAACCAATCAGAACACAAGAACACCAAGACAAGTTACGATACGAACAATTCTATCACGTATTAGTGCAATGGCTTTTGAGTGCGTGCGTGTGGGTGGGTGGTGGTGGTGGTGGTGGTGGTGGTGGTGGTGGTGGTGGTGGTGGTCATCCGTCTCAGTTACGAGTTGATACCGTCTCCATTGTAACGACGTGGCTGCAAGAGTGGGCGGCTGTAATAATGAAACTTTACGATCCCCACGCTACTTGTTGCCCGCCACGCACACTGCCTGCACGCGTGGCTACGATGCAAATACACACGCACACACATAAGGGCGTGTTTACTTTCCTCGACTCTCCTGTTCGACTCCAAAAGGCGACCTGCTCTTCCTCTGGCTGTCCAAAAACGGTTGGTAGCCGCGCCAGGAAAGGAGGAAAGAATGTATTAGTGGTGCTAATGTGTGAGTGGAAAGCGTGTGTAATAGCAGGTGGTCTGAGCTAAGTGTTTGGTTCCCTACAGAAGCTTTGGAGTATCCTTTCTCTCTCTCTCTCTCTCTCTCTCTCTCTCTCTCTCTCTCTCTCTCTCTCTCTTTCTCTCTGGACACGACAATGAACAGAAAGTAATGTAATATGATTTTTTTTTAGTTTTGTGGTTAAGCTTTCATTTTTTCCTCTCTCTCTCTCTCTCTCTCTCTCTCTCTCTCTCTCTCTCTCTCTCTCTCTCTCTCTCTCTCTCTCTCTCTCTCTACAACACATAGAAAGATGGTGAATATAAGTTTTGAAGAGTTTTGCGGGGAAGTTTTCAAGATCTTTTCTCTTCTCTCTCTTGCCAACAAACAGAAAAGTAACAATATAAATTTCTACTTTTGCATTTAAATTTTCCTCTTTTCTTTTCTCCTCTCCTTTCACTCAGCAACATATGGGTAGGTAGTTTAAGATATATTTCTAAAGATTCCTGAAGAAACTTTTAAGTCCTTATTTTTTTCCTTTTGCCACCGAGTAAAACAAAAGACTAACACCAACTCATAAGGAAGGCTGTGAGGAGAAGCCACCAAGTTCTCATTCCTGGTGACGTGAGGCGCCTTCTGCACTCTTAAGCAGCAGGCAGAGGTGAATCATAAGAATCATACACACAATGGGAGCTTGAGAATTGACCAAGGCAGGGGATGAAAATC
>NC_087171.1:21060766-21080766 GCF_035594125.1 Scylla paramamosain | reverse complement strand
CTTTTAGTGATGTGAACTGTATACTGCTCTCTCTCTCTCTCTCTCTCTCTCTCTCTCTCTCTCTCTCTCTCTCTCTCTCTCTCTCTCTCTCTCTCTCTCCAAGCCTTAACGGTCGCCTTGCAGTCACGATTTGTATTCACCCACGCCCTGGTCCACCATCAGAGGTGATATTTATGGAACCAAGCATTCTGTGGTCACCTATTCAGCGCCGAGTGGGGTTTTAATGTACACCCTTCCTGCTCCCCGGCTGAGTAATAGAGTATTGGTAAACGGCGTAGAAGTCACAGTGCTCTTGTAGAAGGGTTAAAGGGCGCGATAGAAAGGTTTACTGGTATTGTCAGTCATTTATTCCTCTCACTGGTAAACTCCGGAATTCCCTAACTGTTTCTGTTTCTCTTTCCTGTTACTTCTTCTTCTTCTTCTTCTTCTTCTTCTTCTTTTTTTTTTTTTTAAGGGAGGTTTCAAGACACTTAATCTCCAGGTTTAGGTAATATTTTTTTGCTTCTTCTTTTAGGGACTGGCACCTCAGTTGGCTTTCTTTTTTTTTTTTTTTTTGCATGAAAGAGAAATAAGCAAATGAAACTATGTAAACTGAGCAACCTTTTCTATTTTTCTTACTATTCTACTTTTTTGATTGATTTTTTTTTTAGAATTTATTTATTTATTTATTTTTTTTTTTACAGAAGACTTTTTCGCAGCTTTTTGATGTCCCCAACCTTCCTCTTCCAAGATTTTAAAAAGAAGAGAACCTGACGCAAAAATGTCCTGAGTTATCTATTGGTTTTATGCATGCCTGTGTATCACCTCCTCCTCCTCCTCCTCCTCCTCCTCCTCCTGCAAAAATGATAACAGACCAACCTATTCCCTTTTTACGGATTCCCATCAGCACCTCCTCCTCTTCCTCCACCACCTCTTCCTCCTCCTGCTCCTCTGCCCACAACTCTGCTAGCCCCACGCCTGCACATCCTCACAAACACCCGCGTACGAAACCCCGCCCTGGGAACGTGGAACTGTTCACCTCACAGCACCACAACACCCAGCAATATGTATCGCTGTTTATCCGCGCATGAATTCAACGCGGTGAAAGAAGCCTCACATTTTTCTTTTAATACAGATCCCCGCATCAGATTTATCATGTGAGTTTTATTTTGCAGTTCCTGACGTTAGCGAGAACTTTACTTGATTTGTCTCTTTAGCGGTCGTGTTGCTTGTTGTGGTGATGTTACTACTGCCACCAATACTATTGCTATTACTACTACTATTACTATTGCTACTGGCATTACCACCACCGCCGCCGCCGCCGTCACTACTTCGATGCAAGCTGCGGTTAGTGAGATTAATTCAAATGCAATCGTTGTAAATACTGATGATATAAAGGTGGGAGTAGTGGTAGTAGTAGTAGTAGTAGTAGTAGTAGTAGTAGTAGTAGTAGTAGTAGTAGTAGTAGTAGTAGTAATATTCTTTTTATTCCGTGCAAATAATCTCTCTCTCTCTCTCTCTCTCTCTCTCTCTCTCTCTCTCTCTCTCTCTCTCTCTCTCTCTCTCTCTCTCTCTTACACATGGAACAGGACGGGCGGTCGATCAGTAATATCCGGGACGGTCTTAAGTATATAATCATGCTCTCCCCACTGGACTCTATTACCGAGGAGGGCTGTGTGAAGGCCGCGCGTGGTGATCAGAAGGAGATTGTTGCTATTTGTCAAGTGTACACCAACCATTTAGCCGAGTAGCAAATCTGTCCGATCACTGGTATCACAGCAGCCACACGCACTATCTATATCTATCAATTCAAGAGCTCAGATCCGCCTTCAGAGTGGTAGGGCATACAGGGACTGCCACGTGTAAGCCTGGTCGCTTCTTGCAGCTTCCCTTATTTCTTATGTTCTTATGTTCTTAGGGCAGGGCAGAGCAGGGCAGAGCAGGGCAGGGCAGGCAGGGCAGGGCAGGGCAGGGCAGGGCAGGGAACGCCTCGTCTGTTTTCCTGTTCTGTTTCTCTTGCTTCGTCTCATTCCTCCCTTGGTTTCAGTTGTAGTGATGTAATGATGTTGTGGTGTTCCTCAGGGCTGGTTGTTTTGTGTACGTATGAAGGGTAGAAATTGTAAGGTAGAAATTAATGAAGGTTTTGAATAGGTAGTGAGAAATCAATGGATAAATGAAATAACGAAATCAGTGAAACTATGTAGCTAATAATAATAATAATAATAACCAATAAATGAACATAAAAAAAAGAAAGAAAAGGAAGAAAAAAAGGACGAAAAAAGAAAACATAAAATCACATAAAATAAAATAAACAAATACTTCGAACAACAACAACAACAAAAAAAAAGATGAACAAACAAATCAATAAAAAAATAATAAATAAATAAATAAATAAACAATAAAATAAAATAAAAACCCTGAATGACGAGACGAGGGCAAATATAAGCAGGAACAAGAATGCTGTCCTTTAAAACTCAGGAGAAGAGGTCGCTATGTATACAAAAAAACCCACAACACTCATAATACAACACAAATATAAGTAGAGAGGCCATCCATCAGGGGAACACGACAGCCTTAAGCATACGGCATCTGAGCACACTCCCCTTGGTTCTCAATTCATGTGGGGGTTATAAATATTGAGGTACTGGGTTATTTAAATGTTTATGACACTTATTAACTTATCTCAGTGTCCTTAAGCATCCTAATATATTACTTAGTCTTCAGTTTCATTTTATTTAAGTGTCCTTCGCCATCTGAGCACATTCCTCTGGTCCTCGAATCACGTCGGGTATAAATATTGAATTGTTGAGTCGCTAATATGTTTATTAAATTTATTATTTTATCAGAGTATCCTTCAGCAAATTTACTAAGCAGAAATTATTATCTTTAACCAAATGTGCTAAGCCGAAAATTATTAAACTACACGCTGTCAATGAGTTAATTAAACACTGAAGTACTGAATCATCTAAATTTTTCATAGGACTTATTATTTTATTTGATTATCCGCCAGCGAATTCACTAAAGCAGAATACTGAAGTACACGCATTAAAATCCTTACTAAGCATTCAATTCTTTTGCTTCACGAATTATCTTTAGAAATTGTGACTTTAATCTGCACCAGACCAATAGATTCACTCAGCAAAAATTACACTACAAGCATAGAAATCTTTACTAAACATTCCATTCTTCTTGCTTCACGAACCTGAATTTGCAACAGACCATTAGATTAAGCTGAGAAGAAGCCACAGCAGTCACACAGTCAATTAAGAAGCAGGAACTACCGCTTAATGAACTAATTATACACCCCCATCAAGATAGCACGACCTGCAGCGAACTTCAGCAACAGGAGTGCCGGGGAGACGCCGCCAACTGAACTGAGCATCCTACCCCAAACATTTCTGGGCGCCTCACCTCCACTACTTTCCAAAGGCTCTATTTGAAGTGACACGGGTCTTTAAGGATGTTTTTTTTAAGGCTCCAGTGACAGATTAACAACACTTCTACATTACTAACAGGAGGAATAGTCTTTAGAACCCAGCTAATCGTCCCTGTGATCTTTGAAATTAGCCGTGGTGAGAGAGTAAAGCGCTTCAGAATACGGGCTTGAGAGTGGCAAGGTTTTGGAGAGAGACCGCACAGTGTGTTGTCCCGAACTGTCACTCGCCGGGGAAGTAAGGAAGTGTTTTGCATTCCTGTGGCGGTGAAGTGATTTATATATTTACCTGTTTCGAATATAGCTGTACGTCTGTCAGAACTTGGCTAGAAATGAGAACAGTATTCTGAAACACTTCTGCCCGCAGGTTGAAGAGGTTCCAATTGCAGTTGCACCGGTCCTTAAGAGTGTTTTTAAGGTTCCGGTGACAGATTAACAAGATTTCTGCATTATGAACAGGAGGAACAATCTTCAGAACCCGGCTAATCATCTCTGTGCCCTTGAAAAATAGTTGTGGCCACGTATATGCCTTCTCTCTTACACACACACACACACACACACACACACACACAGAGACACACAAGCCCAGCCATCACCACCATCACCGCGATGAGAGTCACAATGAAGGGCTTGACAAATGAGTGCTATCGAAGAACTAGAATCTTAAAAGCACGAAAAAACGTAAATAATAATGAACGGAACAAGACTTAGATCAACATTTGGCGCTCAGGTGACAAGAATCTTCTTTCTCGTTCACAGGAAAGCTGACCGAGTGAACGTTTGATGAGTAATATTAATGCAATGCAGGTGAGTGTACAGGACCAAGCATGTATAAATCTGGATTCTGTTTTTTTTTTTTTTATTTATTTATTTATTTTTTTTTTTCGGGAGCAGCAAAATATTGGGTTCATTCTCGGTGTGTGTGTGTGTGTGTGTGTGTGTGTGTGTGTGTGTGTGTGTGTGTGTGTGTGTGTGTGTGTGTGTGTGTGTGTGTGTGTGTGTGTGTGTGTGTGTGTGTGTGTGTGTGTGTTTGTGTCTGTCCCTGTCCGGTTTCGCGCACAGTAGTAGTAGTAGTAGTAGTAGTAGTAGTAGTAGTAGTAGTAGTAGTAGTAGTAGTAGTAGTAGTAGTAGTAGTAGTAATAGTAATAGTAATAATAATAATAATAATAATAATAATAATAATAATAATAATAATAATAATAATAATAATAAACAAACACTATTATTCTCATGATGCTCAGCTGTTTATCATTTACCCAACTACTTGTTTGTCTATTCACTGTCCTGCATTTTTATTTTATTTATTTATTCACTCTTTTATTTTGCATTCACTTCTTTCTTTTATTTGTCTATCTTCGTGGATCAAAGACGCACACTTAAGACGCACAGTTAAGTAAGGTATTAGATCAGCCAATGAACACACGTCAGCAGACACAGGAAGAAATTTAAAGACGCAGACACAGGAAATTTTAACACACGCAGGAAGAAAGGAAGGAAGGGAGGTGGCTGTCTCCTCACTACATATTATTTTTACCGACACAGAAAACGGAAAATACTTTAATCTTTCACGGCCAAACAAATTTTTCTTCTCTATACCTCTATACAACTTGTTCGACGCTCTTTCTGCGGTAACCTCTCATAAATATTTTTCGTAGTGTAAAAACAGATCAAATTCACCTTGCTTTCTCCGTTTTCTCTCAAAGTCTCTACGGAAATTATTCTTACAGTGTTGGGAAGATAATCGAAGGGTGATCGAGGCAGTGAAAGGATTAAGGTCGATATCACAGGTACAAAAATACGCATTTTCTTAGCTAGTCATTCAGATTTTCTCACATTTTCATATTGTTTCTCATTTTTTTTTTCAAATTTTTCTCTCTTTCCTTTTCGTTTTTAATATACAATTTTGGGACAGTGGGAAGTATGTGTCTTGTCACGTTACACAGCTCTTACATTTTATTTTCCTGTGCATGATTACAAATTTAAACGGTGAAATTTATAGCAGATATTACATAACCAAAATATATACACTGTCAATCATAATTATCACAAAAACACGACACAAAAAAGTTAATCATCTTGTCGCTCTTGCACGATTTTTTTTTTTTCTGTGGATGATTACAAACTTAAGCAGCAAAATTCAAGGTAGACATTACAAGAACCAAAATATAAACATTCTCACTTATTACCTTACAAATACGAGCCAGCGAGGAGGAAGATGCTCGTCACCTCTCTATATATTATTTTCCTGGGGCATGATATACAACGTAACATCATTCAAATTCAAAGCAGAGGTATTACAGGAACCAAAATAGATAGATTCTTACTTATAAACATACAAATACGAGACAGCTATATATAAATTTCCCCACGTGCATGATATACGTCACACCAGCAAAGTTTGAAGTATTACAGGGACATTAAATAGAGATAAACAAATCCTCTCTCACACATCACCCGAGAAAGACAGCGAGGCAAAAAGTTGTGGGATAAAATAAACCAAACAACCGGGCAGGAGAGAGAGAGAGAGAGAGAGAGAGAGAGAGAGAGAGAGAGAGAGAGAGAGAGAGAGAGAGAGAGAGAGAGAGACGGCGGGGCGTTGGCGCAGAGAAAGTCGAGACAAGTAACGAAACTAATCCATTTCCACGCTCAGGTAAGTACACTTTGAAGCAGCAGCAGCAGCAGCAGCAGCAGCAGCCATCTCCACACACCAAGGCCCGAGTGTCTGCAACATCTATCATTATCCATCATATATATTATAATTTAGAAGCATCCATGGAGCTGGCAAGAAATCATGATGGTTTACGGGTGAGGGAGGAGTGTGGCTGTACATCTTGTCTCTGGGATGACGTGTGGAAGGTGATGCATTGTGATGTATAGAGTTGTACCGTGTTCCTTCAGACGGCGCAGAGAGGCGGAGGGACGCGACATTAAGACCTCAGCGTTACGTTCACACAGGGATTGTCACACGACTTATCCTGACCCAATGGCAGCCAAAACAAAAACTGCTAACTGACGGAGCCTCGACAGATCATTGTACTCCACCAGGGTGATGACAGACACGCAACACTGTGGAAGTAAGTGGCGTGCATTACTCGACTTGTCATTACGGTCCGTAATCACAAGCACTTTGCTCGCTATCTCAAACCAAGACTATTTACAAAGACCACAGAGATGATTACCCGGGTTCTCAAGTGTGTTTCTTTTGTTAATAGTGTAGAAATCTCGTTGACCTCTCACTGGAACCATAAAAACACATTAAAACCCCGTGTAATTTCATCTAGTAGAGCCTTATAAATGTAGGAGAGGTGAAGCGTAGAAGTGTTTAAGAATACTGCCCTTTGACTCACCCGTGTGGCGTTACTCGTACAAGCTGCGCCTCTTTACGGAACACTCAGCTCAGCACACACCTGTAAGAGAGAGAGAACCAAATGATCATGTAGGAATACCCTTTAAAAAATCGAGATACAGGTAAAAGTTGGTGCCGGAGGTGTGTGGCTGGCCGAGGGGATACAGCTGAGCGGACTCGACACAAAGGTAAAGAAACCCATTCCAGGTGAGGTGAGGTGAGGCGCAGGCTGGGAAGACCGTTGTGTGTGTGTGTGTGTGTGTGTGTGTGTGTGTGTGTGTGTGTGTGTGTGTGTGTGTGTGTGTGTGTAGGAGCAGAGCCTGGTTATCATATTACACTGTGTTTTCTTCAATGTTAATTTTCTATAAGCTAAGATATCAGTATTTTTATTTTATTTTATTTTGGTGATGGTATTTATTTTTCTTTAGTACCAGAGAGAGAGAGAGAGAGAGAGAGAGAGAGAGAGAGAGAGAGAGAGAGAGAGAGAGAGAGAGAGAGAGAGAGAGAGAGAGAGATGAGGGAAGGGAAGTATCATGAAGACAGTTTCGTTATTGTTGATGTTGTTGTTTGTTGTTGTTGCTGTTGTTGTTGTTGTTGTTACTGTTGTTGGTATCAAACTAATAATTATCGGTCTTTGCTTTCTTATTTTCCGATTTAGTTATTTATATATTCAATTACTTTCACAAACACACACACACACACACACACACACACACACGAAGACCGCAAGAAACTGAAAACTTTCCCTGGAATATAAAGTTCGCAAGAGAGAGGTTCCCACGCCCCCACTCTGGGCTCCCTCTCTGGCGCCTCTTTTTTTGCAGGGACGAGCCGAGAATCTTGAAGTGTGAGTGTTGGTTGCGGTAATAATAATAATAATAATAATAATAATAATAATAATAATAATAATAATAATATAATAATAATAATGATAATAATGATAATAATTGTGTTCTTTGTTGTTTTAATGTTGTATAGTTGGTTTGTCTACTACTACTACTAATACTATTACTTCTACTATCAGCACCACCACAACTACAACTATACCACTACTACTACTGCCACCACCACCACTACTACTACTACTACTACTACTACTACTACCACTATTACAACTACCCTCACAGTATTAACATGCTTTCCCAACGGGCAAAATACGCTCCCAATGTTTAGTAAAGGCGCTTGCTGAAATGTTACAGAAAACGGAATGAGGTTCAGTTTCAGTCAGGCGGAGAAGAGGCGGTACATGGGCTAATGATCCGCGGAAACGATCGTGTTCTGTCCATTTTCTGTCGATTTTTAAAGGGGATACTAAATTAGACCCGTATTCGGACACGCTTTGCTCTCTCCGTTTCTTACCACGACTATTGTCAAAGGCCACAGAGATGAGTTGCGGGGTTCTCAAGAGTGTTTATCTTGTTAATAACGTAGAAATCTTGTTAATTTGTCAGTAGAACCTAATACACTCATAAAAATTCGTGTAACTTAATATAAACCTGCATTCTGAAACGCTTAACCCCCCTTCTCTCTCTCTCTCTCTCTCTCTCTCTCTCTCTCTCTCTCTCTCTCTCTCTCTCTCTCTCTCTCTCTCTCTCAAAGCAGCCGGGACGCTAAAGAACACGACAGAGCTAGGAATACGTCAGGCTAGAGAGAGAGAGAGAGAGAGAGAGAGAGAGAGAGAGAGAGAGAGAGAGAGAGAGAGAGAGAGAGAGAGACCACGGACACCTGTATAGAGTGGCAATGAAGGACGTAGGGATGAATGGCTTAATGCTTGTACTGCGCGTGAGAGAATGTACCGAGGAGAGGAGAGGAGAGGAGTGGGGCTGGAAGAGAAGCAGGTATTGGGCGTTGGTCGGATATACTGACTGCCTTTAGAGGGGCGAGGCAGGCATATCATAAGATAGAAGCTGGTACACGCCTTACGCAGGGACGTATAGTTAGGAAAATGTGTGTAATAAGCTGCAGTCATGGCCATTTGTTAGTTAATGAGAGGGAAGACGTGTTTGTAGTGACAGTGCGGTTAGTTTGTTGTTTTTGCTTCATTCTCTCGCTAAGACTGTTTTCAAAGGCTATAGAGATTATTTAACGGGTTCTCAAGAGTGCTTCTCCTTATGATAATG
The DNA here is from genome assembly GCF_035594125.1 of Scylla paramamosain. Classification (NCBI taxonomy): domain Eukaryota; kingdom Metazoa; phylum Arthropoda; class Malacostraca; order Decapoda; family Portunidae; genus Scylla; species Scylla paramamosain. The sequence continues at coordinate 21,071,888 of NC_087171.1, read as the reverse complement.
TAGAAATGTTGTTAATCTGTCACCAGAGCCGTAAAAAGTGTCTTAAAAATCCGTGTCACTTCAATTAGATCCTTTTGAAGGTAGTACAAGAGTGGTATATGGAAATATTCGCGGGAAGAGAGCGAAATGTTTCAATCAGGTAGTTACTGATCGCTTCACCACAACGATCCATCATCATCATCATCATCACCATCATCATCATTAGTGCCATAACCAAAGTCTTCACGCGTGTACAGAGGTTGAAAAAGGGAGAAAAAATAAATAACGTTGCTGAATTATCTATACCACTGCATCACATCACCGCATCACCATTATCACCATTACAAAAGGACACAGTGCATCTATCACTACCATCACAACTGCCACCACCACAACCACATGTTCACCACGGCTATTTGTGAACAACATCAAAGCTCACCACCATTGTCATCACCATCACAATACACAAATGAAACATCATCATCACCACTAACACGTGTATCATCACCATTAGATGCAACACCACATCACAAAATCCTCATTACCATCACCACTACATGCCACCATTGCAATCACCACCACTACCACCACCATCACTATACCCCTATCACCACCACCATCACCACCACCATCACCACCATCACAATCACGTCACTATCGATCATGTGTCTTCTTTTCCCCTCATATATCTCTCTCTCTCTCTCTCTCTCTCTCTCTCTCTCTCTCTCTCTCTCTCTCTCTCTCTCTCTCTCTCTCATAATTGCAGACCCACATCACTAATTATAGCTGTGTGTGTGTGTGTGTGTGTGTGTGTGTGTGTGTGTGTGTGTGTGTACATGCATGCGGGACGAGGGACGGAAGGAGGGATGGAGAGAGGGAGAGGAAGGGGAGGGAAGAGGGAATGAGAGGAAAGGAGGTAAATTGTGACAAGGGAGAGAGGAAAGGTAGGTAGTAAAAGAGGAAAGGGAGGGAGGGAGAGAAGGGCAGGAGGAAGGGAGGGTGGGAGGGAAGGAGGAAGGGAGGGTGGGAGGGAAGGGTGAGGGAGGGTAAGGGTACCGGAAGAATATTTGTAGAGATAAATATTTATTTTTTCCGGTCATATATGTAAATGACAGAGAGAGAGAGAGAGAGAGAGAGAGAGAGAGAGAGAGAGAGAGAGAGAGAGAGAGAGAGAGAGAGAGAGAGAGAGAGAGAGAGAGAGAGAGAGAGAGAGAAAGGCAACATGAACGGTTATTACTATAACACATACTACTAATAATAATAATACTACGACTACTACTATTAAGGTTACTACAACTACTACTACTACTACTACTACTACTACTACTACTACTATTAATAATAATGATAATAGTAATAATAATTATGACGATAATAACACTAAAAACAAAAACAAGAACAACAAAAATAAACTTAACAACAACAACAACAACAACAACAACAACAGCGAGAAGAGTAACAGGATAAACAAAAAAAAGCAAAAACAACAACAACAATCTCTCTCTCTCTCTCTCTCTCTCTCTCTCTCTCTCTCTCTCTCTCTCTCTCTCTCTCATCCCTTACCCTCCAGTGACACACACACACACACACACACACACACACACACACACACACACACGTTTAACCTCCCTACCACAGCCTTCCTAATCCCAGCTCATGAATCGACCCAATTACTCAAGAGGGTGTTCACCACTTCCCCTTTCGCCCATTCCCTCTCTCTCTCTCTCTCTCTCTCTCTCTCTCTCTCTCTCTCTCTCTCTCTCTCTCTCTCTCTCCCCCATAAGACAGGAATTTATCACTCGCTAATATTCAACATCGTTCATCTTTACCACTGAGATTTAATAGACGGAGAGGGATGAATGCAAGAAAGAATGTGAGTTTCTTGTTTACTTGTTTATTTCGTTGTTGTTTGTGTTGTTGTTGTTATTGTTGTTGTACTATGAGAGGCAGACAATATTCAGTAAAACACAATTCAATCCATCACAACAATTTCTCTCTCTCTCTCTCTCTCTCTCTCTCTCTCTCTCTCTCTCTCTCTCTCTCTCTCTCTCTCTCTCTCTCTCTCTCACCAGAATCACCAACATCACAAACATTTGCCTCTTCACTAAAGCCTTTCATTCTGTTTTGTTACACTTGTGGTGTTTCATTCAGTGAGTGCCACCAATCAGCGGCACTGGCACCTTTGGTATCAACAATCACGAAAAATTGCAAAAGTTAACAACAGCTAAGCGTAATCTTCTTCTATTCACTAATTGTTTTGTTTGTTTTGCAGTTTTATTTATCTATTTTTTTTTATTTAGATTTATGACATCTAACTAATTCATTAATCTTATAGTGTTATAAACAGCAACTATATCCCAGGTAACCTTGTAACAACTATGCATAGTCTTAATCTATTAGTTTTTTTTTTTTTTCTCTCTCTCTTGCAATTTTGTTACTTTTGTATTGATCGATGATCTCTTCCTTAACATATAGACTCCCTGCTTTTATACCCAGACAGCATAAACCTGTCCCTTATAAATTAAGCATTCCTGTGGATTTTTCTAGCTTTTTACTTTTTCACTTTCTTATTCAACTTTTTTTTTATTATATTAATGTTTGTTTCCTTAAATCTGTAATTGTTGAGTGGCTGCGAGGTAGCGAGTGCAGGCGAGGCAGGAGTGGCTACGAAACAGCGAGTGGCGTCGCTCTAATGGTGGCTACAAAGCAGTGAATGACGCCCCTCAGTGCTGGCTGTGAAGCAGCAAGTGGCTGCGAGTCAGGAGCAGCTGCGAGGCAGTAAGTGGCACCGGTCAGTGGTGGCTGTGAGACAGCGAACGGCTGCGAGGCAGGAATGGCACCGCTCAGTGGTGGCTACGAAACACCAAGAGGCTGCAAAGTAGGAGCGGCACCGCTCAGTGGTGGCTACGAGGCACCAAGAAGCTGCAAGGCAGGAGTGGCGCCGCTCAGTGGTGGCTATGAGACAGCAAGAGGCTGCAAGGCAGGAGTGGTGCCGCTCAGTGGTGGCTACGAGGCACCAAGAAGCTGCAAGGCAGGAGTGGCGCCGCTCAGTGGTGGCTACGAGACAGCAAGAGGCTGCAAGGCAGGAGTGGCGCCGCTCAGTGGTGGCTACGAGACAGCAAGAGGCTGCAAGGCAGGAGTGGCGCCGCTCAGTGGTGGCTACGAGACAGCAAGAGGCTGCAAGGCAGGAGTGGCACCGCTCAGTGGAGGTTACGAGACAGCAAGAGGCTGCAAGGCAGGAGTGGCACCGCTCAGTGGAGGTTACGAGACAGCAAGAGGCTGCAAGGCAGGAGTGGCACCGCTCAGTGGAGGTTACGAGACAGCAAGAGGCTGCAAGGCAGGAGTGACACCGCTCAGTGGAGGTTACGAGACAGCAAGAGGCTGCAAGGCAGGAGTGGCACCGCTCAGTGGAGGCTACGAGACAGCGAGAGGCTGCAAGGCAGGAATAGCACCGCTCAGTGATGGCTACGAGACAGCAAGAGGCTGCAAGGCAGGAGAGGCGCCGCTCAGTGGTGGCTGCGAGACAGCAAGAGGCTACAAGGCAGGAGTGGCGCCGCTCAGTGGTGGCTACGAGACAGCAAGAGGCTGCAAGGCAGGAGTGGCGCCGCTCAGTGGTGGCTGTGAGACAGCGAGTGGCTGCGAGGCAGCGAGTGGCGCCGCTAAGTGGTGGCTGCGAGATAGCAAGAGGCTGCGAGACAGGAGTGGCGCCGCTCAGTGGTGGCTACGAGACAGCAAGAGGCTACAAGGCAGGAGCATCTGCGGGGCAGAGTGGCGCCGCTCAGTGGTGGCTGCAAGACAGCGAGTGGCTGCGAGGCAGGAGTGGTGACGCTCAGTGGTGGCTGCCGAGCCTAGTGGTCCTGCCGAGCCTGGCGGTGCTGCCGAGCCTGGTGGTCCTGCCGAGCCTAGCAGTGCTGCCGAGCCTAGTGGTCCCGCCAAGCCTAGTGGTCCTGCCAAGCCTGGCAGTGCTGCCGAGCCTAGTGGTCCTGCCGAGCCTGGCGGTGCTGCCGAGCCTGGTGGTCCTGCCAAGCCTAGTGGTCCTGCCAAGCCTGACAGTGCTGCCGAGCCTAGTGGTCCTGCCGAGCCTAGCAGTGCTGCCGAGCCTAGTGGTCCTGCCAAGCCTAGTGGTCCTGCCAAGCCTGGCGGTGCTGCCGAGCCTAGTGGTCCTGCCAAGCCTAGTGGTCCTGCCAAGCCTGGCGGTGCTGCCGAGCCTAGTGGTCCTGCCAAGCCTAGTGGTCCTGCCAAGCCTGGCGGTGCTGCCGAGCCTAGTAGTCCTGCCGAGCCTAGCAGTGCTGCCGAGCCTAGTGGTCCTGCCAAGCCTAGTGTCCTGCCGAGCCTGGCGGTGCTGCCGAGCCTAGTGGTCCTGCCAAGCCTAGTGTCCTGCCGAGCCTGGCGGTGCTGCCGAGCCTAGTGGTCCTGCCAAGCCTAGTGTCCTGCCGAGCCTGGCGGTGCTGCCGAGCCTAGTGGTCCTGCCAAGCCTAGTGTCCTGCCGAGCCTGGCGGTGCTGCCGAGCCTAGTGGTCCTGCCAAGCCTAGTGTCCTGCCGAGCCTGGCGGTGCTGCCGAGCCTAGTGGTCCTGCCAAGCCTAGTGTCCTGCCGAGCCTGGCGGTGCTGCCGAGCCTAGTGGTCCTGCCAAGCCTAGTGTCCTGCCGAGCCTGGCGGTGCTGCCGAGCCTAGTGGTCCTGCCAAGCCTAGTGGTCCTGCCAAGCCTGGCGGTGCTGCCGAGCCTAGTGGTCCTGCCGAGCCTAGCAGTGCTGCCGAGCCTAGTGGTCCTGCCAAGCCTAGTGGTCCTGCCAAGCCTGGCGGTGCTGCCGAGCCTAGTAGTCCTGCCGAGCCTAGCAGTGCTGTCGAGCCTAGTGGTCCTGCCAAGCCTAGTGTCCTGCCGAGCCTGGCGGTGCTGCCGAGCCTAGTGGTCCTGCCAAGCCTAGTGTCCTGCCGAGCCTGGCGGTGCTGCCGAGCCTAGTGGTCCTGCCGAGCCTGGCGGTGCTGCCGAGCCTAGTGGTCCTGCCGAGCCTGGCGGTGCTGCCGAGCCTAGTGGTCCTGCCAAGCCTAGTGGTCCTGCCGAGCCTAGCAGTGCTGCCGAGCCTAGTGGACCTGCCAAGCCTAGTGGTCCTGCCGAGCCTGGCAGTGCTGCCGAGCCTAGTGGTCCTGCCAAGCCTAGTGGTCCTGCCGAGCCTGGCGGTGCTGCCGAGCCTAGTGGTCCTGCCAAGCCTAGTGGTCCTGCCGAGCCTGGCGGTGCTGCCGAGCCTAGTGGTTCTGCCGAGCCTGGCTCTGAGCTGCCTCTTCCGCTACTTGGTGTTCCTCTCCTGCTGAGTGTGTTGGCATTCTTGGTCATTCTCGTCCTGCTTCACCTCCTCTTCTCTCTTCTCAGCCTCCCTTTTTCTCCGCCTGCTCAACCACTTTCTCCTCCTTGGCTTCACCTGAGTATCTCCGCGCTCCTGAGTCTCGCTCTTCTCAGTCTCTTCTTCCTTCTCTTCAGAATCCTTCATCTCCTGCAGAGGTGAACAGGTGGTGGTTGGTGAAGTCCATTTCTCAGACCAGACGGGGTAAGGACAGAACGGCAAAGACGAACATGGAGGCAAGCACCACGCAGAAGAACGTGCCCCAGCCGTGTCTGGCAGCTGGCACTTTTGGTTGTCCCCGGCGTGTTAGAGGCCTTCCGTTAGGGTGTATTCTTTGCACGGAATTGACCACGCTGCCCAGCTCCTCCTTTAACGCTGGTTCGTTCCCTCTGAGCTCCTTCAGGCGACTCGCCCACTGTTCCAACATTCCTGAGTTGCAGGCTTGGTATTCTTGAAAGAGTAATTCACGGTCTTTGATCGGTAATGGCAGGCCCTCCAGGTCAAAGTGAACCTTGGGGCTCCGCTGAGGCTTGTCGCTCTTGTCTGGCTTATTTTTTCCCTGGAGCAGCTCGTCGTTCAGAGCCTTCACACGCTTCCGCCTCTCCTTTTGCAGCCTCTTCCGCTCCTCCTCCTCCATTTTCTTGATCCGCTTGCATTGTTTATCGTCCAGTTTGGGGCGACACTCTTCGCACTCCAAGTAAGACAAAAAGTGTTTACACTTTTCATTTAAAGGCACCCTTTTAGACCACAGAGGCAATTCTCCAGATTGACTGAATGACCTTCCCGCGGGACGCGTCGTCTTAACGGTGGTCGCCGTGTTTTCTGTGAGGAGCTGTGGTCTTGTGGCTTCTCAGAGTCCGACTCCTTCTTCTAAAGCATCCAGGCGATGATGTAATTGCATATCAAGATTGTGCACACAAATGTACCGACTGGTAGGGCAAGGATCTTTTGCTGCTTGGTCGTCAGCTTCGAAAACTTGTAAATCAGAATCCCGGATATAAGGGTCACCCAGAATGCTACTTTAAGACTCGGAATGTGGAAAAAATGATCGAGAACCTGCTCGATTTTTTCAAGGAAGCCGAAAACAATAAGGTTCCCAATCTTTCCATGTTTCCTCTTGGGCTTTGGCAGCGTCGGGTAGCGGTTGAGCGGATGTAAACGGTTGCCCTGCACGACCGGGCGCTCGGCCGCCTCCTGCGCCGACAGGAGCTGAACAGTCATCAGGACGCTCCCTGTCTGACCTCGTTTGCACTTCATTGAAATTTTGCTTTTCATCGTGGTGGGCCAGTAACCGGTGAGCTCCCGCGGGAACACGGCCTTGCTGTCCCTAAAAGGCTGCACGGCAGACGCGTCGAACAGATTCACGCGCTTGTTGGTCAGTGTGTTCATGCCGCAGCTCTCCAGGTCGTCGGGAGTACACACGTCTTCCAAGTTGAGCTTTATCCGCCCCATGTAGTCGTCGCCTGTGTGTTCGTCTCTGTCCATCATAACGACTTCCAGCGTTGGGGGAGAAATTTTCTTGCGTCTGAAGAGGCCCACTCTGCGGGGCGGGGCGGGGTACGAGAAGGAGGGCAATACTAATCTATAATTGAAGAAGGCCTGCCTCTTCACGCAGTTGTAGTGAACGTCAGTGAGGCGCCATTCACCGCGGGGCTTGCTCATTCTCACTTTGAAATACACATCCGGGAATATTTCCTTAGCGGTGAGTCGACTTATTTCAGCCACGCTCCACACGATCACTCTCACCTCGTACTGGCCTGGCGACGCCTGGTACTTGGGGCTTATGGAGGGAGTAAGGCTCTCCCCTCGTTGCCGTCTCCTTAGCGTGCTATTCTCTGGCCCTCGTCCACTGCTTTTCCCGCTAACACTGCCTCCAGACTTGCTGGCGTGCCTGGGGTGTTCCCTCTTGGCCGCAGGAGCAGCAAGCTCGAGTTTCTCGCCGGCAATTTCTACTGTGCTCGCTGTAGGTGTCTCAAATGCATTCAAGGTGATGTGAAGACTACTAAACTTGCCGTGATTCTGCAAAACCTCGATAAGACTCTTTGCGTCAATGTAATACTTCAGAACGGTCTTGTTGCGATTCTTAACCTTCATCTTGACGAAGCTACGCTGATTCAGTTGTTCTATCATCTTTGTGTTGACGGTGAATCGGCAGTCAGAAAACTCCTCAACGGCGCCATGAGTTTTCCGCTGCCGTTCAGGGTCAAGAAAGATGGTCACGATGGGCGTGGAGCGCTTCCTCACGAGACAGCAGCACCAGGTGTGCAGCGTCTCCACCACCAAGTGCACGGCCGTCACCCTCCTGCTAGAGGGGACGCGTACACTGAAGCGCAGTTTTTCCGCGAGACTCATATTGGTTGGCATTTCTATTGTATCTCCAAGGCACTTTCTAGGGCAAGTACTCATAGCCAATATTTAGCATGCAGTGAGCTTGCCGGCTTCCATAGACTACCCCCTCTATTGTATCTGTAAGACACTCTTTGGACTAAGTACTTATGCTCTCTTGGCTCCACAGACTAACTCCAAGCTGGTGCCTGGAGTTTTGGGAGGCCTGCTATTGGTGGAGCCCGTGCCTTCAGTGTTCGGAGGGCTGCTACTGGTGGAGCCCGTGCCTTCAGTGTTCGGAGGGCTACTATTGGTGGAGCGTGTGTGTGTGTGTGTTTGAGAGAGAGAGAGAGAGAGAGAGAGAGAGAGAGAGAGAGAGAGAGAGAGAGAGAGAGAGAGAGAGAGAATCCTTGCATAACAAACTAAAATTCCCTATAACAACACCAAGAGCATTCCAGTGCATAAAGAGATAAGCCAGAAGGGCACAGAAAATGTAAACAACACTTGACATTATCTTACCCCCACACACACTGCATGTACTGCATAAAACAACCCTTGCTGTACTTCGCTACCTAACACAGCTAAACTTAACATTCCCTTTCCTAGCGGCGTAATGAAAATCACCGTTGTGCGTGTTCTTTTGCATTACAAAGCATAATCCTCCACCTGACAAGCCTCACTCGCTCTTTCCCACTCTCTTCTGCCTCGTACCGTAGAAACATTTCCATACAGCTTACTTTATAACCTTGGTCAGAATCACTCAACACTCCTACACAAACAAAAATAAATGAGCTATGAAGATTCTCAAGCCAATCTTCCACGTAACTCAATCTCGTTTCACTGGGAAGGTAGTTATTTTTTTCCCACGACAATACAAAGATGAGTTATTCTCTTAATTGTAACCTTTTTATATAACTGTAACTATCATAGCTTCATAACGACGGGGAAATACCATCAACACTTCTTTGGTCTAATCTACCAGACTTGTTCTCTATGTACTGACAACATATCTAGCTTAACATACATAATCTTGGTCGAGAAGCATAAAGCAATCGCCTCTACTGTGTTAAGTGTGTTTTCTCAGTCTTTACTCCTCTGATCCGCTGATACTCTGTTAATTGTCAGTTTTTGTTACTACTGTCAGGAGATTAGCAGAAGACTGAAGGGGGACACAAAATATACTGGGAGTACAGAAGGTTACTAGACTTCTGGCCATGACCTCAACTCTCCTGCAACTTTTTCACCACATCCCCGTAGAAGAAGGAAAGGTTACACTACCTAACCTAACCAAACCACAGCCTAACCTAACCCAACCTAACCTAACCTAACCTAACCTAACCTAACCCAACCTAACCTAACCTAACCTAACCCAACCTAACCTAACCCAACCTAACCCAACCCAACCTAACCCAACCCAACCTAACCTAACCTAACCTAACCCAACCTAACCCAACCTAACCTAACCCAACCAAACCTAACCTAACCTAACCCAACCTAACCTAACCCAACCAAACCTAACCCAACCTAACCTAACCTAACCCAACCTAACCTAACCCAACCTAACCTAACCCAACCAAACCTAACCTAACCTAACCTAACCTAACCTAACCCAACCTAACCTAACCTAACCCAACCCAACCCAACCCAACCTCAAACATACTAACCCCACGTACCTCACAACTTTACCTGCCACAACCTCCACCGTAGCCATACCCCCACGTACTCGAACACTCATACATACAGATCAGTAGGCCTACCCAAACCAGTTCCTTTGACTGCCAGCCTACGGCCTAGAGAGTAAAAATAGCCTGAAATCCATTACTCAGTGCCTTTTTTGGAGGGGGAGGGAAAGGGAGTGGGAGAGTGAGAGGGAGAGGGAGAGGGAGAGAGAAAGAGAGAGGGAGAGGGAGAGTTGTAGTAAAAAATAAAAAAATAATCTCGTTTTCCCTGACAGAGAGAGAGAGAGAGAGAGAGAGAGAGAGAGAGAGAGAGAGAGAGAGAGAGAGAGAGAGAGAGAGAGAGAGACTTGTATAAACAGAATTCATTGGTTACATTCAACAAAATTAAAAGTGAACCCAGGAGATGGAGATGGAGGAGGAGGAGGAGGAGGAGGAGGAGGAGGAGGAGGAGGAGGAGGAGGAGGAGGAAGAAGAAGAAGGAGAGGAGAATTGTAATGTAGATGAAGGTGAATAAGTGACAGGAAAGTTGTGAGTTAGGTTAGATGTTAAGTGCAGTGAAGGAATGAGTGAAGCAGCAATGAAGCGGAGAGAAGGAAGAGGATTGGTCACCTCGAAGTATGAATGGAAATGTTTACTGTTGGGTCGTCACGTAAGGAAAGGAAGCGAAAGGGAAGCAAGTTTAATTAGGGAAAGATGGAGATGGAGGTAGATGACGAAGATGAGGTGAAGGAAAATGTAGGATTATCATTATTTATTTGGTTAGAAAGTGATTCATTCATATATTAATTACATTATCTCTCTCTCTCTCTCTCTCTCTCTCTCTCTCTCTCTCTCTCTCTCTCTCTCTCTCTCTCTCTCTCTCTCTCTCTCTCTCTCATAACACTTCAACTCTTGCCTCTCTCTCTCCTTCCCTCTCCTTCTCTCACCCCCAATTCCAGTCTCCCTCTCCCCATCTCCCCCTCTCTCCCTCTCTCCCACATGATGAGTCTCGGCCCCCACCATCTCTCTCCCTCTGCACCCCCCTCTCGCTCTCCCTCTCTCTCTCTCCCTCGCCCCCCACTAGCGCTGCGTCTCTCGGAATATCAATTGGGTGCTTGACCGACTGACTACCCAGCCACTCTGTCCTCGACGTCAACAACTCTCTCTCTCTCTCTCTCTCTCTCTCTCTCTCTCTCTCTCTCTCTCTCTCTGTTTTTGATCGTTTTTGTGTTGTTTTGTAAGTATTTTCTTCTTCTTCTTCTTCTTATTCTTATTCTTATTCTTCTTCTTCGTTTACTTTTCTCTCCTATCTAGTCCTCCTCCTCCTCTTCCTCTTCATTCTTCTAATTTGCCTCCTCTTCCTTCTCCTTCTTCTCTTCTATCTTCTCTCCTCCACCTCTTCTTCTCCTCCTCACGCTCTTCTTCTATCTGTCTCCTCCTCCTCCTCCTCCTCTTAACCTTGTTAGTTTGTTTGTGGATACATTATAGTGCTACTTGAGTTGTTGTTGTTGTTGTTGTTGTTGTTGTTGTTGTTGTTCTTTTTCTTCTTGATCTTGTTCTTGTTTTTGTTCTTGTTCTTCTTCTGGTGGTGGTGGTGGTGGTGGTAGTGGTGGTGGTGTACGATTGCGGTGTTGTTAGTTACGATGATGGTGTTGATAGGACAGGTGTTGACAGTGGTGGTGGTGGTGGTGATGATAGTGCAGGTGACAGAAATCTGGCGGGAGTGATGGTGTTGATGTTACAGTGGTGGTGCTGCCGGTGATAGTGGTGGTGATAATGAGAGTGGTGACAAGTGGTGATGGTGGTGGTGCTAACTGCTGCA
>NC_087171.1:21050766-21055766 GCF_035594125.1 Scylla paramamosain | reverse complement strand
GCTCCTTCTCCTGCTCCTCCATCAGGTAACACAGCACAAAGAAGACACTCAGGGCAGCATAATTCAGCCATTGGACACAGCCATCCAATTACCTCGACCGCTGTAAACTCTGTGTGTGTGTGTGTGTGTGTGTGTGTGTGTGTGTGTGTGTGTGTGTGTGTGTGTGTGTGTGTGTGTGTGTGTGTGTGTGTGTGTGTGTGCAGGATGTCAGTCTGTCTCTAAGGAGATTTTGTCCTCTTGAAGGTTGTATGTATGTATGTATGTATGTAGGTATGTATGTATGTGTGAATGTATGTATGTCAAATTATTGTAGTTCTCGTGTTTCCTCCTCTCCTCTTTTTCCTCTTGTTTTTTTTTTTTTTTGCTTCTCTTCCTTGTTCTTCTCAGATTTCTCCTCTTCCTCTGTTTCCTCGTTTCTCTACTCCTTCTCCTCTTCTCAATTTCCTCGTCCATTTCCTCTTCTTCCTCCTCCTCCTCCTTCTTCTTTTTCTTCTTTTTCTTCTTCTCTTCCTTTTACTTTTCTTCTCCACCGTATCTGTTTCCTGCTTCTTTTCCTCCTTCTCCTCTTCCTCCTACTCCTCCTCCTTCTTCTCTTTTCTTCTTACTCTCACTTTTTTTACTTTTTTATTGCCTGTCTTGCTTTTGTATTTATTTTATCATTTTCTCTTTTATTCTTTTTGTTTAAGCAGTTTTATCACCGTCATTATCACCTTCCTCCTCTTCTTGCTTTATTTATTTATTTTCTTCCTCCATTACTTCTCTGGCGATAAATCTTCTCTTTTCTTTTCTTTTCTTTTTCTTTTTAATCACCATCAGTTTCCTCCTTCGTTATTCTCTCTGTCTTTCTCCTTTTTTTTTTCTATAAGGTTTTCCTCCTCTTCTTCTATCTTCTCTTTCTTCTTCTTCTTCTTCCTCTTCTGCTGCTTCTTCTTCTTCTCCTTCTTCTTCCAAACATACTTTCATCCACGTCTATATATTATTGTTCAGTTTATTCTTTCCTCTTGCACCTTCGTTTCTTTATTTTTCTCCTTCTCTCTTTCTTTATTCTTTTTCTCTTCTTTTTCATTGTTACAGAAGCTTTTTTTTCATATTTACGTTTATTCTTCTTTTTATTTATTTATTTATTTTTTTTTTTGCATGCATAAGTATATTATTTAGTTAAGTCTCATCTTTAACTTTCATTTATTTATTTTTTCTTATACGATATTCTTTTTTTCCTTCTTGCTTTCCTTCTTCTTTTCTTTTAATTTCTCTTTTATGTGCAAGGATGTGATTACTTACTTTATTTAACTTTCATTCAATTTTTTTTTCTAATATCCTTTCCCTCTTTCTTTCTTTCTTTTTTTATTTTGTATCGTGGTAATATTGTTCACACACTCCTTTTAAAATTCCTTCGGTATTAACAACATCTGTTATTCCTATTGACAACCTCTAAGAAAGGCAAACCAATTTAAAATCTCCTATATATATTTTTTTTTCCTTATTTTCTTTGCTTCGTGTGGCAGACACATTACTTCACACCATAATAACACTAATCACTCCTACTGATATTCACTAAACAAGACGAACCAATAAAAAAAATATATATAAACAAAACTCAACAACATGGCCATCCAATCACCTCATTTGCTGCGAGTCTTGTCTTTCAAAAAATTATAACCTCAATTTTTGCACCCGGCTATTTTCATTAAGCTGAGGAGAAGCTACACTAGTGAGAGGGTATCTGCTCCACGGCGCTCCTGTACGAGTTCCCCCGCCTGACATCACGTCCTCGACCATGGCACGCTTGTAAAAAGACACGAAGAGAGATGATAATAAGCAGGGAAGTCAGTGAAGCGGATAATACCTCGTGCCATTGGAAGACAGACCGGGTAAATTGTGCTGCAGTGTGTGTGTGTGTGTGTGTGTGTTGCTATTACTAGTATCATTATTCTTATTCTTCTTATTCTTCTTCTTCTTATTATTATTACAGATGGTGTTTGTTATTCATGTTTGGTGGTGGTGGTGGTGGTGGTGGTGGTGGTGACTGACTGACAGACTGACTGACTTTGCAATCTTGTCTAACCTTCCTCCTAGTTGTTGTTATTGTCATTGTTGTTGCTGTTGTTGTTGTTATGACACCACTAAACAATTCTATAATGTGCGTCTCGTCCTGTGACACACACACACACACACATACACACACACACACACACACACACACACACACACACACACATAAGGTGTCGCAAGAGCCATACTCGAAAATCTAGTACCTCACATTATGTTATGGCACGTTATGTTGATGGTGATGTTGGTGGTGGTGGTGGTGATGGTGGTGCAATGCCAGGTCGAGGAGTGCCAAGCCAGAGAGCCAGGTGTGTGTGTGTGCCTGTTTCATTTGTCCCCGGGTCGTATTTCTGTGTTGTCCCTCATACCAGCTGAAATATACACGTGGCTCTACTTTACATATATGAGTGGGTGTAAGTAGAAAGAGGAAAGGAACGGAAGAGAAGAGAAGAGAAGGTAAAGGGAGGGAAGGGAAGGGAAGGTGAAAGAAGGGAAGGGAAAATAAGAAAAGGAAAGGAAAGGGAAGGAAGAAAGAATGGAAGAAAATGGAAGGGAATGAAAGAAAATGGAAGGAAAAAGAATGCAAAGTAAGATAAGGGAATATTAAGTTAAGTTAGTTAGATACGCCACTCCTAACACTCACAGACACCTTTACAAACGCTCGTGGTATGGACAGGTAGGTTAAGGTAGATTAGGGGAGACACACACACACACACACACACACACACACACACACACACACACACACACACACACACACACACACACACACACACACACACACACACTCCCAATACTCAACAAAAACAGAGGCCCGTATTCAGAAACGCTTTGTTCTCTCTCTCTCTCTCTCTCTCTCTCTCTCTCTCTCTCTCTCTCTCTCTCTCTCTCTCTCTCTCTCTCTCTCTCTCTCTCTCCACGACTATTTTCAAAGGCCACAGAGATGATTAGCCGGCTTCTCAAGATTGTTTCTCCTGTTAATAATGTAGAAATCTCATTAATCTGTCACTATAACCGTAAAAACACATACTTAACAACCCAACAATGTAGCTTTATCTAAGGCCTTTTGAATGTAGTGGAGGTGCGGCGCAGGAGTCTTTCAGAATACGAGCCAGGGCGGTGTGTGGCGGTGGCGTGGGGAGCAGGCACTCTTACCACGCCATTCCAAACACCCGTCACGTCTGCCTGCATCACACGCTGCTCGGGTCGTGTAGAGGTGCGCCCGCCCCGCTCATCCCCTTTCACACACACACACACACACACACACACACACACACACACACACACACACACACAGACACAGACATACACACACGACGCAAAACATTTCAGTCACTCATGGTATTTTCAGCGCCTGCGCGGGTCCAGGCGGCAAAAAAAGGATTATATTCTGAAACACATCTGCGCCACACCGCACCTCCATTACATTCAAAAGAGTCTACTTGATTGCTGAAGTTGCACGGGTTTTTCAGGGTGTTTTTTACGGTTCTAGTGACAGACTAGTAAGATTTCTACATTGCCAACAGGAGAAAAACTGTAGAGAACCCTGCTAATCATCTCTGTGGCACTGAAAACTATGAAAAAAACTACTGATGGTGAAGTTACACGGATTTTTAAGGGCGTTTACATGATTCTAGTGACAGATAAACAAGATTACTACATTACTAACAGCAAAAACTCTTGAGAACCCCGCAAATTATCTCTGAGCTCTTTAAAAATAGCCGTGGTAAGAGAGAGAGAGAGAGAGAGAGAGAGAGAGAGAGAGAGAGAGAGAGAGAGAGAGAGGCTGTGAGGCGGGCAATTGTCGGGCAGCAAGGATCATATACTGCAGCCACAAAGGCGGTCACGCACCAACACCTCCAGGAAGGGAAGCCGTCCGGGGAGCAGCCAGCGACCGGGAAGGCGAGGCGGGGCAAGGCGGGGCAAGGCGGGGCAAGGCGGGGCAAGGAGGGGCATATGAACGGGACGGGACGAAAAGAAGGAGGGACGGTGAGAGGAATGGGAAGAGGGAAGGGGGAGGGATGGAGAGACAGGCTGCACTGAACCGGAATCAACCTTACGTGAAAGACTCTCAGTGAACGTAAGAACATCAAAGAAATTGCACGAAGCTGTTAGGCCTACACGTGGCAGTTCCTGTAGTAGTAGTAGTAGTAGTAGTAGTAGTAGTAGTAGTAGTAGTAGTAGTAGTAGTAGTAGTAGTAGTAGTAGTATATAGATAGATAGATAGATAGTCACATTACGCTAAGAGGACCCACAACAGACTTACTGACCACCACTATAACAACAACAACAACACACACACACACACACACACACACACACACACACACACACACACACACACACACACACACACACAGTATCACACCCTAACCAGTAACTAACACATCCCAACTAAACCTCAGACACACAATCCAACACGAACCATACAATCCCATAACAGGAGAGGCACCCACACGTTACCCTACACCAAAAACAACCGCAAGAACAGTGACTCATTACAGCCCACCGACATGCGAATACCTAAGCTTACGTGGCCAACTAAGAAACAGCCCTCGTCTCTCCAGCCGCCGCCAAGACCTGGGAGCTGCATGGAAATGAGATTGGTGGTGTTCATGCCGCCCTCCCTGGCATCCTAAATCCAATGCGCTGTGGCTCTCTCTTTAAATTTATAGGGAACTGTATATATGGGAGGAGAGAGAGAGAGAGGGAGGGAAGGAAACGGAGGTAGAAGGATATAGAAAGAGATAGAAAAGGCTGAAGATGAGAGAGAGAGATAGAAAAAGAGATAAATGTTTAGAAAAAGGAAGCTGTAAAGGAAAGAAGGAAAATATACAGAGAAGGAGAACCAAAGCAGGGAAGAGATGAGGAGGAAAGGAAAGGAAGGGAAGGGAAGAAATAGGAAACAAGGAAGGAGACAGGGCAAGACTAGCAAACGTACCAAGGAAAGG
>NC_087171.1:21030766-21043266 GCF_035594125.1 Scylla paramamosain | reverse complement strand
GTTCCGAAGTTGTTAACCGAACCACACAAGTTTTCTTCTACTTATCCTGTGTCTCTCTCTGCACTCACGGCCCTCAATCTCCTATCAGCTGCCCTCACTGTGCCCACTCCTCAGTCTGTACCCACACGCCCTCTCTCCCTCCCTCCCTCACTCTCCTTATTCCTACTAACCCATTTCCTCGTCTCTCCTCCTCGTATTTTTTTTTTTTTTCATTTTTATTCTTTCATTCATTCCTTCACGTTCATTTCAGTGATGTAATCTAGTAAACCAGCCACTAATCTCTCTCTCTCTCTCTCTCTCTCTCTCTCTCTCTCTCTCTCTCTCTCTCTCTCTCTCTCTCTCTCTCTCTCTCTACGAGGCGTGTGTTCCTCTTTTCTCTTTTACCACCGCAGGACATTATCGTAAACTCTCTCTCTCTCTCTCTCTCTCTCTCTCTCTCTCTCTCTCTCTCTCTCTCTCTCTCTCTCTCTCTCTCTCTCTCTCTCTAATACTGCAGAGGAGAGACCATTATGAGAAGGAATGGGACAGGAGGAGTGCAAGGGGCGTGTTGCAAGAGGAGGAGGAGGAGGAGGAGGAGGAGGAGGAGGAGGAGGAGGAGGAGGAGGAGGAGAAAGGGAAGAAAGGTTTGGGGGAGAATGACGTAGGGGAAGAGTAACGAAAATAGGAAAGAGGAGGAGGAGGAGGAGGAGGAGAGAATGCAACATACGTGTCTCTTTATTGTTAGAAAGAAAGAAGAAAGAAATTGAAAACAAAGTAAAGCAAGAAGATAAAAAAGATATATTGTTTCAAAGCAGAGAAAATGTTAAAGGCGACCTAGATATTATTATTATTATTATTATTATTATTATTATTATTATTATTATTATTATTGTTATTATTGTTATTATTACTATTTTTTTTATTTCTTGGCGCTTTGTTGCTGTACGTGTTTGTTATTTTGTGGAGTTTCCTTCGTTTATTGTTGTTGTTGTTGTTGTTGTTGTTGTTGTTGTTGTCTTTCCCGTTCTCTCTTTATTTATCTGTTTGTTTTGCCATTCCTTTTTCTTCCTTTTTTTTTGTAGGAGGCAAAATGTGTGCTTAATATTGGTGGTGGTGGTGGTGGTGGTGGTGGTGGTGGTGATGGCGGTAGTAGTAGTAGTAGTAGTAGTAGTAGTAGTAGTAGTAGTAGTAGTAGTAGTAGTAGTAGTAGTAGTAGTAGTAATTTTTGTTGTTGTTGCTATTGTTTTTGTAATGATACTATAACTATAGCTACAACAACAACAACAACAACAACAATTACTACTACCACTACTACTAACATCACCACCACCACAACAACAACAACAACAACAAACAACAAACAACACCTACGTACTACATTCACCTCTAACTTTTTGCATGAGCTAATTCACCGTAACTTGTCCAAAAAAATAAAAATAAATAAATAAAATGACGCATTAAAATTTCAGTAACATTATAATCTTTAAATCTGAAGAGCCTGCGTGTTTTACGATGGCACGCGTGTTTGGGGCGACAGAGGCAGGTGGCGATGTCAAGGAGAGAATAAATGAGGCGACCACTGCAGCATAATAAATAAGAAAATAACATCTTAAGACAAACTGGCCACGCTTGACAAAAAAACATTAAAAAAAATAAACAAATAAACAGGTGAAACTTTATTTACAATGGGGTACGGTTGCAATGATAGGGATGAAGTATATATAATGATTAAGACACTGGCAATAAGATGAAGTGGAAATGCAGAAATGAATGAGCAAAAAAAAAAAAAAAAAAAGAAAAGGAGAAAACTGGTGGAATTGAGTAAGAAAAAAGAGATAGACAAAACTCGATAACGTTGTAAGTAGCAATAATAGAGAAGATTATTCAAATCATTAAGACTTCTACAATAAATCAAAATGGAATTACGTAAATGATTAAATATGAAAAGTGATGAAAATTATTGAAATTGTCTAACATTAACAATAGAGGAGGAGGTGGTGGTGGTGGTGGTGGTGGTGGTGGTGGTGGTGGTGGTGGTGGTGACAGAAGAGTAATTATCAGTAAGATCTATAGAAGTGAATAAAGTGAAAAGAATATTGAAGAATAATCAATAATAACAATAAAAAAAAAGGAGAGAGATAGAAGAGAAAAAGCCAAGGGAGGAGAGATTTCAAGTAAACAATGATTCAGAACACAAAGGAACACCAAGGAAGTACAAACTACATCTGATCTAACACCAAGAGTAACAAGACATATCCTCTAAACATGGTTGATACTTTTGATCTTTCCAAGGGGGGGGTAGTACTCTTAGTGAGCTTTTTTTTTTTGTTTTTTGTTACTCTTTGTTACTCTTGGCCAGTGCCCCTTACATAAAAAAAAAAAAAACACACAGGATAGCGAATCAAGGCAAAGTTATTTTGATTTAGGCACAATACTAACCTCTTACACAGCAATGCCCTAAAAACACAATTGTCACATGAATTCACAGGGGTGCTGACATCAAAGGTTCGTAGAAGTGACGCCCACTAAATCCCTCCATGCACTTCAAAACGCGCCAAGACAAATGATTCCATAAGTCGAGCCAAATCAAGTCGAGCATTCATTTGGATCCGCAAGTGGACGCTCAACACCCAATCACATCAAAGTCAGCGGATGCAAAGAACAGAAAATCAGTTGATGAATGGAAGCCACTGAGACAACCTCGTTCACTTCGCCTGCCTCGCCACCCTCGCCACATTTGTCCCCCGCTTGTCGAAAAGATCTTTTTTTTTTTTTTCTTAAAGCCTCCAGAATGAGAGCAGGACGAGATGCATGTAAGGGAGATGTTTTCACTAGTGTCTCAAATTTGTCGATTAGATTGCGTCTCAGTGAGTGATGAGAGGAAATGGTACACAGGTCATTGGGGTTTTCAAGTGTTTTCGTGGTGCTAGTGAAATTATTAGGGTTTTCAAGAGTCCTTTTTCGTGGTTTTAGTGGGAGTTATTAAAAGTTTTTCAAGAGTGTTTTCGTGGCGCTAGTGAAGGAAACTTATCAAAACAAGTTATATACCTACACACAAAGAAACTCGCTTCCCCCTCCCCCTGACGACTAAAATGTGCAGCTAATAAAACTTGAGCCATGGAACGGACAATCTTTCCTCCCTCCCCACCCTCCCTCCCTCCCTCCCTCTCACTATCCCGTGTCGACAACTTAGCAATCCTAGAGAAAATAAAATGTTTGCCCAGTAAATAAGCCGTGCACAAAATTACGAAGCACGCATCAGCAATAATACAACAATAATCTTATGACGTAAACCTCGTAACCATGACGAGAAAAGAGAATGACAGAAAAAATACAAGGCACACAACATACATAGAGAAGCAGATGAGAAAAAAATAACATCATGCATTACGAAACAGTTACTCAAGCCACACAAAATGAAAAAAAGAAAGAAAAAACAGGGAAGAGTTTCTGAGAAATGCCTTGTGTTATGGTTCAGCTAAGTTCTGCATACCAGTTAAGGAGAATGAAAGGAAGAGTTACCGCGGACAGACTACACAAAGGTGGACGTCTCTGGCTCCGCTAATGGAAGACAGAATCAAGAGGAGTAATAAGGAGAACATGACGCAAAGACGAGAGACGAGAGCACAAAACTGACTTCAAGTAGACGCGTATAAATGAACAATGGAGAAAGTTGTGATAGAGCTGTATACTGCTGACGACTGGCTGACTGGCTGACTGGCTGGCTGGCTGGCTGGCTGACTGACCGACTCACTGACTGAATGACTGACTGACTGACGGACTGAAAGACTGAATGAATGATGGATTGACTGACTGGCGAACTGACTGACAAGAAGGATGACTGAGCGAAAGACTGACTGATTGACTGATAAACTGACTGGCTGACTGACTGACCAAATGAGTGAATGATGGATTGACTGAGTAACTGAATGATTGAATGACTGATTGAGTAACTGACTGACTGACTGACGAACAGGCAGAGAGAATGATTGATGTACTCATTGATTAGCAAACTGATTGGACTTTTGATGACCGACTGAGACCTAAACAAAAACAACAACAACAACAACAACAACACACACACACACACACAAGTGGAGGAGGAGGAGGAGGAGGAGGAGGAGGAGGAGGAGGAGGAGGAGGAGGAAAGAATGAAAATGATGATTGCGAAAATGATGACGAAAATTACATAATATATTACTATTATTACGACCACCGCCACCACCACCACCACCACCACATCCATCATCAAAACTAACAGTCTCACCACCACCACCACCACCACCACCACCATCAGAACACTGTAGTCCCAAAAAGGCACAGTCACTATCAAAACACCACCACCATCACCACCACAACACCATAAAGCCACTTTGCCTGCCACCACCACCACCACCATCACCACCACCACCATCACCACCATCATTATCACCACCATCACCATCACCACTACCAACAACAAACACTACCACCATCACCACCTTCATTAGTATGATTCACCCCCACCGACTCTCTCTCTCTCTCTCTCTCTCTCTCTCTCTCTCTCTCTCTCTCTCTCTCTCTCTCTCTCTCTCTCTCTCTCTCCACTGGCGCCACTTTCATTTTCTTAATTAAAATCCTATACGGTAATGTCCTCTCTCTCTCTCTCTCTCTCTCTCTCTCTCTCTCTCTCTCTCTCTCTCTCTCTCTCTCTCTCTCTCTCTCTCTCTCCAAATACATACATACATACATACATACATACATACAAGCATACATACATACATAGACAAAGAAATATAAACAGAAAGACAACAACAACGACAACAACAACAACAACAACAACATCAACAACAGCACATTCATTTCCAACAGTCAACTCAATCTATAAAGCAAACAAACACACACACACACACACACACACACACACACACACACACACACACACACACACACACACACACTCCGCGCTCCCACATAAAATAAAATAAAAAATGAAAATATCAAGGTAAAAACGAAGATAATGAGAGAAAAAAACCGCAAACTCTTCATGTTGACATAAGAGAGAGAGAGAGAGAGAGAGAGAGAGAGAGAGAGAGAGAGAGAGAGAGAGAGAGAGAGAGAGAGAGAGAGAGAGAGAGAGAATGTAACCACTACCTTAACTACTACCATCTGTCACCACCACCATCACCACCTGGCGGGAAAAAAAAATAACAGGTGGATGAGAGAGGGGAAGGAGGGGAAGGAGGGAGAGAGAGAGAGATAGCGAGTGAGAGGAAAAGGAGAGTGACAGGAGGGAGGGAAGAAGGGAGGAGAAGGGAAAGTGAGCCTGTCAGATTGATATTAAACCTGGCCGTTCCCATTAAGAAGAAGGAAGAGGAGGAGGAGGAGGAGGAGGAGGAGGAGGAGGAGGAGGAGGAGGAGGAGGAGGAGGTGAAGTAAAATGCTGGTTCGACTTTTCACATTCTTTCGGTGTCTCAATTTCAACCTTTCAATATTTTTCCCACAGGATGATTGAGAAATTGACTTGGTGTGGTGGTGACGGTGGTGGCGGTGGTAGTAGTAGTAGTAGTAGTAGTAGTAGTAGTAGTAGTAGTAGTAGTAGTAGTAGTAGTAGTAGTAGTAGTTCTTGTTATTATTATTATAAAAACATTATTACTTGTTATCATCGTTCTTATCTTAATCCCCTCTCTCTCTCTCTCTTTGTGTGTGTGTGTGTGTGTGTGTGTGTGTGTGTGTGTGTGTTTGGGAGCAGAAGACTGTTGTTGTTGCGAGTATTTCCAGTGTGTTTATGTTGAGTGCTGGCCAATGCTGCTGCTGCTGCTGTTGCTGCGACTTTGCCTGACACTGGCGCCGGGGAAAAATAAAGGTAGAAATAATGATAATAATAATAATAATAATAATAATAATAATAATAATAATAATAATAATAATAATAATAATAATAATAATAATAATAATAGTAACTGTATGTGTGTGTGTGTGTGTGTGTGTGTGTGTGTGACAGCTTCATTAGTGTTACATGTGTACGTGTAAAGAAGCACACGCGCGCGCGAGAGAGAGAGAGAGAGAGAGAGAGAGAGAGAGAGAGAGAGAGAGAGAGAGAGAGAGAGAGAGAGAGAGAGAGAGAGAGAGAGAGAGAACCCTTCTAATGGAAATCACTGCTCTCATTTACATCCTCTACCCTCATTTCTCACTCTCTGCACACCTCAACACCTAAACCAAACCTTCTCTAACTGCAGGCACAACTGGGACCCCACGAGATCAGAAGAACATAAGAAAGTAAGGGAAGCTGGAAGAAATCAGACCTACACGTGGCAGTCCTTGAAGGGGACAGATTTACTCCCACTACCTTCCCCATCCATAAATTTGTCTAATTTTCTAAAGTTCCCTAATAACTAACTAACAACCTGATTACTGAGTCCATTCCATTCGTCTGCCACTCTATAAGGTGATTATGTACACTGGGGACCCGCTACAGCACGCCCAAGATTCACCCTGATGCTTGTCACCCGCTACTGCACTGCGGCGCCAGGATGAGGGCAAGAGGAGAACGTGATGGCGGTCGAGTCTTAGCTGAGGTGTTGGTCGGGAGTGTTGTCTTTTGAAATGCCGCTCCTGCACTTGTCCCTTGTCGCTGTGTGGGTGTTTAGTTTTCTTGTTTTTCCCCTTTATTTTCTCTGACTACTTAAAATTTATGCACTGCTCTCTTTGTATCTTCAAAATATCTCTTTTCAAACAGGTATGCCCCAATAACATCCTCTTCTTCTTCTCTACATGGCTGTCGTAATCTCATTTCTCCCTCTTTCTCTCCTGGTATTCTGGGCAGCATAGGACAAAATGCTTCAAATCTTCACATTACGCCTCGCACATCACACGTCCTTCCTTCACTATGGAACTTATTTCTCTAATTTAATCTTGGGGTGTTCGTTCTGTCTTCGAATAATGTTCCTGAAGCTTCATCATCCATGTGAACCTCTTATGATGTGATGCTCCTGTGATGAGCCAAAGACGGTGGGTCGACTGGGTTCAAAATACTGGTGTCCCTGACTAGCCTTTGCGATCTGAGCTGGTTGTGTGTGTGTGTCTGTGTGTGTGTGTGTGTGTGTGTGTGTGTGTGTGTGTGTGTGTGTGTGGAGGGGGAGCAGGAGGAGAAGGAGGCGGTCTTAAATCAAGTTCTGTGCACCACCTGTGTACTACCTCCCTCCTCCTCCTCCCCCCCCACACACACACACCCTGGATAAGACGCTCACAGGCACACCACACACACACACACATTCTCAGTCTCAGTGTCTCCGTGTCCTCCTCCTCCTCCTCCTCCTCCTCCTCCTCCTCCTCTCCTCACACAGAACACTTGTCTGTACTTATTTATGACAGTGCAGCGAGCGTAAAAAATACGGATGCATTAGGTCTAAAACCGTATTATTATGTTTATTCGTGTCCTTTCATCTCATGCCTAAAGTATCAAGAGGTTCACTGGCCAATGGCAACAAAAAGACTAAAAAACGAAGGCCCGCTAAGGTGTCAGTCCCCCAAAAGAAAGGTCAAAAGAGTTATCCACATTGGAGGGTGTCTTGAAACCTCCCTCTTGATCACGGTACATTAAGATTTCTGGTACGAAAGTAAAAAAAAAAAAAAAAAAGTTGCATTGTCCATCATTAACTTTGTCAGTCTTCTAAGGTGTCAGTCCCCCAAAAGAAAGGTCAAAAGAGTTATCCACATTGGAGGGTATCTTGAAACCTCCCTCTTGATCACGGTACATTAAGATTTCTGGTACGAAAGTAAAAAAAAAAAAAGTTGCATTGTCCATCATTAACTTTGTCAGTCTTCTAAGGTGTCAGTCCCCCAAAAGAAAGGTCAAAAGAGTTATCCACATTGGAGGGTATCTTGAAACCTCCCTCTTGATCACGGTACATTAAGATTTCTGGTACGAAAGTAAAAAAAAAAAAAAAAGTTGCATTGTCCATCATTAACTTTGTCAGTCTCTAAACAGTCGTGATACCCATAGGAAGATTTCACACACACACACACACACACACACACATTAAAACAACACTGATACCCATTTCAACCCTAATGCTACACAATAATAAAACCAAGACACAAACAAAACGAAAACCACAACAACAAGATACAACGCAACAAACATACATAGATACTCAGAGCCGCCTCACGCCACGCACCAACAACACACAAACACACAAACACACATTCTATATATACATACATGCGTTCGTGTCTTAGTCTTTAAATCTCCTTTTCGTAAATAAGTATCTGTAGTGACAAAATGCTTCTATAAGACTCACTTAAAGACTTCCTGACAGCCTACCTTAGCCTCCCATACACTAACACACAAATATACAAAAACACGTTTATTTCAGCACAGTAAGCCAACAGGGAGATCTCTACTTCATATTCTCACGCTCCACAACACGAGTCATACGCTCCCCTTCGTGTCCTGATAAGGTGTGGTGCTGACAGTAATAACCCTCTTCATTATCACTGCTGCTGGCCTCCTTATCACCACGCGCCACCGGCCTCCACACACTTACTGGTGCTTCTTTCAGTGACCTTTATTCGGAAACGCTTTGCTGTTTTTCTTTCTCTCTCACACCAAGACTATTTTCAAAGGCCACAACGATGATCTGCCAGGTTTTCAAGAGCATTTCTCCGGACAGTAATGCAGAAAACTTTTTAACCTGTCACTAGAACATTAAAAACATCCTTAAAAACCCGCCGTAACTTCAACTAGGGCCTTTTTCAATGCAGTGGAGGTGCGGCGCAGAGATGCTTCACAATACACCTCACGGTCCTCTGGATTCCCACCGGTAAATGTAGCTAAAGGATCCTTGAAGCCAGAAACTGATCTTCACTACTTCGATGTTACCAGTACCTTGTCGCGCAAAAGAAAATAGGAGTCTGTGTCGCGTCCCAGCACCTTTTTAACTTCTTTATCAGGTTGTTATCAGCAATGACTAAAAATACCTCTACTGTTAAACTGGGCGGGGGAAAGCGGGTAAATGAGAGTAACGGGTGAGAAAAATAAGTCAGTAACGAAGGACATTGGGTTGAATAGGACAAGACACACACAGAGAGAGAGAGAGAGAGAGAGAGAGGAGAGAGAGAGAGAGAGAGAGAGAGAGAGAGAGAGAGAGAGAGAGAGAGTGAGTGTGTAATAAAGCCTTCTTGTAATCCTCTCACGGTTTTTCTTTTTAATAATCCTCTTCCTCCTCCTCCTTCTCCTCCTCCTCCTCTTCCTCCACCTCTTCCTACTCTTCTTTTATTTTTTCCTTCTCCTCCTCCATAATTCTTTCTTCTCTTCCTCTCCTTCCCCAATTCTTTCTCCTCCTCCTCTCTCAGTTCTTTTTTTTTTTCCTCCCCCTCCTCCTTCTCTTCCTCCTCCTCCTCGCATTTCTTCCTTCTCTTCCTCTCTTTTCCCAATCGTTCTTTCTCCTCCTCCTCCTCCTCCTCCTCCTCCTCCTCCTCCTATTCTCCCGAATCACCTCCTGCTCTCCCAAATCATCTTCCTCTTCCTCCATCTCCTCCTCCTCCTCCTCCTCCAGCAGATAAGTCGCTCCTGCTTCTGATTAACACCGCAAACACTCTCATTATCGATAAGCACCGCAGGACACAACCTTTGTCGCGTCACTCAAAATTCAAACTCCTGGAAAAAAAATAGCGGAGATGAATATGCAAAAGGGAACCTCTAAAAAAAAAGAAAAAGAAACAGGAAAAGCTTGTCCTAGGTGGAATCATTAGCGTAAACAGGGGAAAATATGACGCGAATTTTGATAAGCGTGGCGAATCTAAAGGATTAGCATAAACACGCTTGATAATTTGCATTAAGAGAGACGATTAAGAAAAGAGGGAGAGAGAGAGAGACTGTGTGTGTGTGTGTGTGTGTGTGTGTGTGTGGGTGTACAAGCATAAATATACAATAACTACCATAAATTTAGAGAACAGCAGCATGGATGAAGACAGGATCACCATTAATACAGAGAAGACTGGCAAATGTTTATGTTAAGCCGCCATGAACCTATAAATAAACAACACGTCAGCCAGAATTAGCATGAATATAATTAGCGAACGGAGATAATCGCCATAAAACAACAGGGGATTAAAAGATTACCATATTTTTTTTTTTTTTTTACGGTGCAGGGGAATATTAAAAAAAGTTGTGACGAAAACTGAACACGATAAAGAGAGAAAAATACGGAATGGAAATGTTAAGGAAGTTTACACGAAAACTGAAGATAGAAAAAAAAAAGAAAAAAGAATAAATACGAAAGTTTACACGAAAATTGAAAAAAATAAAGAATCAACGAGAGAAAAAAAAAAAAACAAGAAACTTAACACGAAAATTAAACAAAACAAACAAGAAACAGACAAAAAAAAAAGTAAAAAGAAACAATCAAGAAAGCTTAGACGAAAATTGAACAAGACAAACAAGAGAGAGAGAGAGAAAAAAAAAAAAACTACAAATTCTATTAAGTCGAATGAAACACAAGACTCACTTAAGAATGTTCAAGGGAAACCTGATATCATAATAAGCTGGAGAATACAATGCTCACATCTCAGATCGCGTTGCCCTCCCCATCACTGACCGTCCGCGAGAATAAGGAGGCGACCACAGGAAGAGCTACATCAATAAGACTAGTGGTAATTATAGAG
This sequence comes from Scylla paramamosain, assembly GCF_035594125.1. NCBI lineage: Eukaryota > Metazoa > Arthropoda > Malacostraca > Decapoda > Portunidae > Scylla > Scylla paramamosain. Next base: position 21,032,640 of record NC_087171.1, on the reverse strand, counting down.
GTGGTAGTAATGATGATGATGATGATGATGATGATGATGATGATGATGATGATGATGATGATGATAAGAATAAGAATTAAAAGCAAAAGAACAAGAAAAACAATAACAACAACAACAACAACAAGCACAAAAAGGAAGAAGAAAAAGAAGAATAGAAGCAAAGTATACGAGTAGATATGAAAAAAAATAAGAAATAAATAAAAATAAAAAAGTAGTAGGAGTAGTAGTAGTAGTAGTAGTAGTAGTAGTAGTAGTAGTAGTAGTAACAGTAGTAGTAGTAGTAGTAGTAGTAGTAGTAGTAGTAGTAGTAGTAGTAGTAGTAGTAGTAGTAGTAGCAGCAGCAGCAGTACACGATTATCATGTCACACAACACCACCACCATCACCAATAATAATAATAATAATAATAATAATAATATAATAATAATAATAATAATAATAATAATAATAATAAGCGGGCCTGTCATTACTTACCTTACACCTGCCCGGCCAAAATGTCACCTGAGAACTCACCTGCAAGACCAAAAGTTGCCAGGTAAGTAAGGTAGGCTTGAGAGAGAGAGAGAGAGAGAGAGAGAGAGAGAGAGAGAGAGAGAGAGAGAGAGAGAGAGAGAGAGAGAGAGAGAGAGAGACACACCAGTTCCATTAGTAAAGTAAAATGAGTAACGTGTTTGAGAAGATAAAAGAACAAGTTATTAATAGTAATAATAGTAATAATAATAATAATAATAATAATAATAATAATAATAATAATAATATAATAATAATAATAATAATAATAATAATAATAAATACATCTGGCTGGCAAAAAAGGAGCACGGAGGAACACAAAAGAAGAGCAAAAAGTAGTAGTAGTAGTAGTAGTAGTAGTAGTAGTAGTAGTAGTAGTAGTAGTAGTAGTAGTAGTAGTAGTAGTAGTAGTAGTAGTAGTAGTAGTATTTAAGTTACAAACGAAGAAAAACAGCAACACTCTTAGTAGTAGTAGTAGTAGCAGTAGTAGAAGTAGTAGTAGTAGTAGTGGTAGTAGTGGTAGTAGTAGTAGTAACAGTAGTAGTGGTAGTAGTAGTAGTAGTTAAACCTTACGATATTTTTTTTTCACATAAGCTCATTCGTTTCCTCGTTCTCATTGAGTCAGGTAAACAATTCAATCTTGCAACATCCATGGACACACTGAGGCCTCTCTAACTTACTCTCGTTGAAGTTTTATAGGCCTAAGCTGTCTGGGAATGGCTTAGGGGCACTTTTCACATCGTCCTCACCACCACCACCACTACCATAACCACTATCACCACTACCACCAACGCCAACAAGAACAACAACAACAACAACAACAACAACAACTTAAGGGAGAAGAAGAAGAAGAGGAAGAAGAAGAAGAAGAAGAAGAAGAAGAAGAAGAAGAAGAAGAAGAAGACAGACTGTAACAAACCACAACATCGTCCTCATTAAATATCCAACACACACACACACACACACACACACACACACACACACACCACACACACACACACCTTTAATTATGTTGATTGATGAAGCTAAAAATTTTAATCTTTATCGTGTGTGTGTGTGTGTGTGTGTGTGTGTGTGTGTGTGTGTGTGTGTGTGTGGTGTGTGTGTTTGTGTTTGTGTGTGTGCGTAGGAGGGGAAGAGACAGACAGGCATAGATGGTGTGGGTGGCGAGGGATGGATGACTGAGTGGGTGAGAGTGGATGGGCGGTGAGTGAGTGAGTGAGTAGGTGGGTGCGTGTGGCTGGCGAGCTTTCCTTTCTCTTTCTCTCTTATCTTCTACAAACACTGGTCGATTAGAGACGCTGTAGGAAAAACAGCTTTATAATGTTAAACTAATACCACAGAGTCAAGATTAAAGACTAGTGA